>NW_023270763.1:10203985-10446665 GCF_011800145.1 Mirounga leonina | reverse complement strand
CTTCCTTCCTTCCTTCCTTCCTTCCTTCCTTCCTTCCTTCCTTCCTTCCTTCCTTCCTTCCTCTTTCCTCCTTCCCTCCCTCCCTCTCTCTTTCTTTTTTTCTCTTTCTTTTTCCCTCTCTTTCTTCTTTCCTTTCTTTCTTTTTAAACATTTTATTTTTAGGGGTGCTTGACTGGCTCAGACAGTTAAGCATCTGACTCTTGATTTTGGCTCAGGTCATGATCTCAAGGTCGTGAGATGGAGCCCCACGTCAGGCTCCACGCTCAGCATGGAGTCTACTTGAGATTCTCTCCATTTCCCTCTATCCCTGCCCCCCAGCTCATGTGCTCTCTATTAAAAATATATATATATAGGGCGCCTGGGTGGCTCAGTTGGTTAAGCAACTGCCTTCGGCTCAGGTCATGATCCTGGAGTCCAGGGATCGAGTCCCGCATCAGGCTCCCTGCTCGGCGGGGAGTCTGCTTCTCCCTCTGACCCTCCCCCCTCTCATGTGCTCTCTCTCATTCTCTCTCTCTCAAAATAAATAAATAAATAAAATCTTTAAAAATATATATATATATATTTGTTTTGTTTTAAGATTTTATTTATTTATTTGACAGAGAGAGACAGCGAGAGCAGGAACGCAAGCAGGGGGAGTGGGAGAGGGAGAAGCAGGCCTCCCGCCGAGCAGGGAGCCCGATGCAGGGCTCGATCCCAGGACCCTGGCATCATGACCTGAGCCAAAGGCAGACACTTAACGACTGAGCTACCCAGGCGCCCCCAAAAATATATATATTTTTTTTAAACAATCTCTACACCCAATGTGTGTCTTGAACTCATGACCCCAAGATCGAGAGTTGCATGCTCTACTGATGGAGCCAGCCACCCCCTCTTTTTTTTTTTTGCAAAGAGAAATACAGGAAAGATAAACCAGAATGAGTCTTTGAACACATCTTTTTATAAAGTTTCGATGTTTGATCACATCAAACATGTTAATATATTACACATTTAAAAATAAAATTAAAAAAAATAAAAATAAAATTAGATCAACAAGGATTTAAAAAAAAAACAACTTCAAATTGGAAACAAACGAAAACATATGAACTTCACTATCTATCAGATGGGTAACAACCATATTAAAGAAAACTGGAAAAAAAATCCAAGTAACTCTTAGTTATAGTATTTCTACCTTCAATCCAAAGGGGGGGAAAAAAACGCAAAGAAGACTTAAATTCGACCTAACAGGTTGATCGTTCATAATGGCGTGGGTGCTGTAATTCTGATAGAACTAGCTCATGTGGATTGCAGAAATGAGCAAAGGAGTCAAGATGTTAATTCAGCTGGGAGGCGGGGTGATCGTGGAGAGAGAAAGGATCTACGAATATAAAGGGGTACAAGGAGAAGGAGATGGAATGGCTCTTTTCCCTGGTCTGAAAGGCCACGGGCAAAGACATCCCAGAGGCAGTGAGCATGCTCAGCTTCCAAATCTAGAGTTCTAACCTCACTCCCCACTGCAGAGAAACAGGTGAAACGGCAGAGTCCAGGGCTCCCGCTGGAGAGCACAGGGTCAGCCTGGAACATCTCAGTAGCAGAAGTAAGAATAATGCTGAGAGAATGACAGACTAGGTCAAAAAAACACAGGAGCCAGCTTGAAGGGGCTCCCAGTAGCCAGATCTGGTACGATCGGAGCATGAAATGAGTTATGATAGTGATGGATCACATCCACAGTGACCTAAGTAAATAGTAAGGACGAGGGGAAGAACCTTACGGTACAATGTTAACTAATAAATGCAGAAGGAACCGTAGAGTTTAAAAAAATCAGTTTGGCGGGGCGCCTGGGTGGCTCAGTTGGTTAAACGACTGCCTTCGGCTCAGGTCATGATCCTGGAGTCCCGGGATCGAGTCTTGGGATCGAGTCCCGCATCGGGCTCCCTGCTTGGCAGGGAGTCTGCTTCTCCCTCTGACCCTCCCCCCTCTCATGCTCTCTATCTCTCATTCTCTCTCTCTCAAATAAATAAATAAAATCTTTAAAAAAAAAAAAAAACAAGAATAAAAGCAAATTGTACTAAAAAAAAAAATCAGTTTGGCAATCATTATAGTAATTTGACTTAGGCAAGAGTCATCCAGGTGCTGTAGAGCGAACAGGATATTCATTTAATTTCAGAAAATCTCCCCGCAGGTTCATTATTAATCACAAGGGGAAAACTAGTCACCTTACAGTAGAGACATCTGGTGATCAAAATTAACATCACCGACACAGGAACCAGCAAAAAATCCCCTGCCGCTGATAGGATCAACGAGGTGAACACCGTGTCACTTCTGGGCTATTCCTGCCACCAATACATAATCCCAGTCTAATGAAAAAGGATTAGACAAATCCTGTTGTAGAAGGGACATCCTACAAAATGACTGGCCCCCGCTCTTCAAAATGTCAAAGTTGAGAAGGACAAAAAAAGATTAAGACTGACCCATGGGCGCCTGGCTGGCTCAGTCGGAGGAAGGTGTGACTCTTGATCTCGGGGTCATGAGTTCGAGCCCCGTGTTGGGTGCAGAGATTACTTAAATAAATAAACTTAAAAAAAGACTAACCCAGGGGCACCTGGGTGGCTCAGTCGGTTAAGCGTCTGCCTTCGGCTCAGGACATGATCCTGGAGTCCCGGGATCGAGCCCCGCATCGGGCTCCCTGCTCAGTGGGGAGTCTGCTTCTCCCTCTCCCTCTGCTCCTCCCCCCTCGTGCCCTCTCTCTGGCTTACTCTCTCTCAAATAAATAAAATCTTTAAAAAAAAAAAAAAAAAGACTAACCCAGACTAAGGGAGTCTGAAGAGTCACGACATGTGAAATGCAGCAGGTGGTCCTGGGTTGGATCCCAGACCGGGAACATTTTTACTACAGAAGACAGGTAAGGGAAATGGTGAAATCTGAGTGAAGTCCGTGGGTCGGAGAACGGTGTTTCATCTACGTCTACGTTAATTTGCTGATGTTGACACATTTGCATTGCGGTGATGTAAGAAAATGCCCTTGATTTTAAGAAACACACAGTAGAGGGGCACCTGAGTGGTGCAGTCAGTTAAGCATCCGACTCTTGGTTTCCGCTCAGGTCATGATCTCGGGGTGGTGAGGCTGAGCCCCGCGCTCAGCAGGGAGTCTGCTTGAGATTCTCTCTCCCTCTCCCCTCCTGTGCTCTCTCTCTCAAATAAATAAATAAATCCTTTAAAAAGTACACAGTAGTGTTTAGGAGTAAAGAAACACAATGTCTCCAGTTTACTCTAGAATGATTCAGAAAAGTCCTATTCAGAGAGAGAGAGAGAGAAAGAGGTGGGGAAGAGAGAGACAGAGAGAGAGAGAGAGAAAGAGAGGGAGGAAGGGGACGGGGAGGGAGAGGAGAGAGGGAGCACAGATGTGGGGGGTAGAGGGATATTGGAGTTATTGGTGCTTTGGGGGCAACCTTTCTGTAAGTTTGAAATTATTTCGAAATTAAAAGTGAAGAAAAAGAAGAAAGGTCTTGGCAAAGGATACTGAATGTGCCCTACAACTGACAAAGCAGAGTTCCTCCCTGGCCTTCCTCTGGCCTTGGGGACCCTCTGGTGGGGTGGGGTGGACATGTTCGGGCAGCCTCCCAGGACAGGGCATGGGGGAAGGGGACATTTTTGGCCCCTTGGTGGGGGTCACCCTACTGGAGGGGATCCGACTGGAATGTAACTGATCCCAGGGCCGGCTTGGGGAGACAGAGGGTTGCCGCCAGTCCTCTCCTGGAGGACGGCTCCCTGAAAGCTGGGATGGTCAGGGAGGGCTGCTGGGAGGAGTGGGCCCTGGGCTGCCGGGACGTGAACAGGGTGCTGTGGGGGACTCTTGGCTGGGGCGGGGGAGCAAGGAGTGAGGTGGGCTGGCAGGGGCCAGGGGCCGAGCCGCCTGTCCTCCCACCAAGGGCCCCGGGGTGCCAGGGTGCACGTCCACGGTGCGCCCCGACAGGCCAGTGGTCCTGGGAGCCGCGCGGTCACAGCACTCTCTGGCACCAGTGCTCCCACGACAGGCCTGTCCCCGCGCGCTCGCAGGGCCCTCCCGTGGGCTACTCACGTAGTGCTGGCTGGGGACGAAGCGCTTCTCGAAGCCCAGAAGGGCGATGTGGCGTATGAAGGTGTCCCCCATGGCCGGACTGCGGGGCCGCCCCTTCTGCGGGGGCGCTCCCTGGCTGGGCCTTAAATGGGGTGGAAAGAGGAAGTCACTTTGGTCTCGGCAGGGGTGGGGGCAAGAGGGGGCAGGGAGGACGCAAGGAGGGCTCTGCTTCTTCTTTCAGTTTCTGGGATTCCTTCGACTCCTGTGGCACGGACGTGGGCGGCCTCATGCAGGCATGTGGATGGGAGAGCTTGCCAGGTCCTCCCCACGGTTGGCGAGCCCCGCAGTTTGGGGGGGGGGGGCCCATCCCCCACCCCTCTCCCTCCGGCAACCTGTGGACCAGCCACACTGGCCTCTCTACAGTTCCTGGAACACACCAAGCTGCTCCCACTGCAGGGTCTTTGCTCTTGCGGGGCCACCTGGACCGTCTCCCACTTGTCTGTAACTCCCTCCCTAGGGTCTTCAGGTTTCTGCTCAGATGGCACCTCCTCCAGGAAGCCTTTCTTGATAACTTCACAAAAGAGCAAAACTTCACGCTTCCCCCCCACACACACTCACACCTTCCCGGTTTTGATTCAGAGCACTTACTACGACGGACATATTGTCTATTTCGGGGTTTTTTTACGATGTCTCTCCTTACCAGGATGTGAGCCCCATGGGAGCAAGGGCTTGGCTGTGGCCCAAGCCCTAGCCTGGTGGCTGGCTTGCAGAGGGCCCTCCCTAAACACTTGGGTAGTGGCCGCACCAGTGCCCTCCATGGGAGGGGTGCATATCTACAGGGGTGTGTAACTGAGCACCAGTGGCCGTGGGGACAGGCTCTGAGACCTGCGTTCAAGTGGACCCTCGGGGCTCAGTTTCCTCCTGAGTGAAATGGGACCACAGGCTCTGCTGAGAGGGATGTGGGGTGAAGAGGTGAGGAGGGAGCCGTGTGCTGGTGGGTGAGGGAAGGGGCTGGGGCCTCTCGCACGGTGCGGGGGGCGGGGGTACCTGGGAGGCTCAGAGATTACAGAGCTGGTCCAAGGTCACAGGGCAGGTGGCCTCCACTGACAGTCTGGCTGCAGGCTCAGGTTGGCGGGGCTGGTTGGTGGCCCAGACGCACAGATTCCAAGACCCAGAGGCCACGGCAAAGGCCACCAGCACTCTGAGAGCCACGGGTCCCCCTGGACTCCTGGGGGTGAGGTGGCGTCTGGCAGAGGGGAGCCAAAATGTGCCGTTTTGAGACTGTTACCATGACCGGTCAAGTTGGTGGTTGTTCCTGGTTTTGTCACTAAGAAGGGCAGGGGCCACGTCCTCTTCGCTGAGAGATTTGCTTGGCACATCCCCTGTGGTCACTAGGAGGTCACCGGCCCTGGGTGTGGCCAGCCTTGCAAGGCCCTTCTCTGGTCATCTCCATTATGTATCTAGAATCTTCCCGAGGGGCGCCTGGGTGGCTCGGGCGGTTAAGCGTCTGCCTTCGGCTCAAGTCACGATCCCAGGGGCCTGGGATCGAGCCCCGCACCGGGCTCCCTGCTCGGCGGGGAGCCTGCTTCTCCCTCTGCCCCTCCCTCTCCTCCCTCCCCCCTCTCACAAATGAATAAATCTTAAAAAAAGAAATAGAACCTTCCCGCACAGGAGGATACGGTGCTCAGCAACGAGGAGCTGCCGCACACAACTCGGGGGAACCTTCTAGACACAGGTGGAGGGAGAGAAGGCAGACAGCAGAGCACACTTTGGCAGGACGCCGTGTAGACCAAGCTGAAAAACTCCCCTCGCCAGGCTCCACTGTTGGAAGGCAGGGTGACCTCCAGGGTGGGGACAGCGGTGGCCGTTAGGGAGCAGGAGGTGGTAGCCGGACTGCCCCTTCCTGATCAGGCTGCTGGTTCTGCAAGCGTGCTCGCTCTCCCATAATCCGCCCAGTCTCGGCACGCGGGGTCGCGCGTGGCCCTTTGCTGTGGGTACGTCATGCTTGGACGACAATTGCCACATGAGGAATAGGCTGGGGCCATGGGATGGACGGCAGCGCCTGGGAGCACAGCGCGCTTGGCTCACTGCAAGCGCTTCCCGCCGTCCCCGTTCCCACGCGGTGCTGCCCTGAGGTCACTGCACGCGCAGCCCCCAGGCTGGCTCACCTGGGCGCAGTGAGGACAAGGGCCGGGGAAGTCAGCGGGGCCCGGGGCCAGTGGCACTTCCCTCCCTTCCTCCCGTGGCCTTTCCACTCTTGCATAATAGGTTCCGGGCCCCGGGCGGCGAGCCGAGTCGTGCAGACACCACCTTACCACTTCCCTCCTGTGGCCTCCCCAGACCTCCTCCCGCGGCCCCCGCAGCCAGGAGCATCCACAGCAAGTCCCGTTGTCGCTTGGCAGGCTCAAAGCCTTTGGGACTTGAATGCACGGGGGAGACAAGCAAGTGACCAAAGGATTAAAACAAAAAAAAAGGGAATGAGCAAATTGAAGGAATGAGATAATAAATGGATACAAGGGCTGTTTGGGGGGGAGGGGGCGGGGGGAGATATAAACTTTTTTTTTTTTTTAACATTTTATTTATTTATTTGACAGAGACACAGCGAGAGAGACGGAACACAAGCAGGGGGGAGTGGGAGAGGGAGAAGCAGGCTTCCCGCGGAGCAGAGAACCCCATCGATGTGGGGCTCGATCCCAGGACCCTGGGATCATGACCTGAGCTGAAGGTAGACGCTTAATGAGTGAGCCACCCAGGCGCCCCCAAGATTCAAACTTTTAAAGTTTTAAGACTTTTATTGTGAAATATACAGAAAATTGCAGAAAAACGTACAGTTTGGTGATTATCAGATCATAATGATGAGGAAGTCGGTATCCCAGGGGCCCGGTCAGCTGCGTATTACAACCACAGCTCAGAGTGCCCCCCACTGCCCCTTGACGGCTGGCTGGAGGGCCTCAGCCGGGGTCGGAGCGCTTTGTATTTACCAACACCTTATCATCACGAGGAAGCTGTCAGATAGGTGCTGTTATTTCCCCCCACTTTACAGACACGAAAACTGAGGCACAGAGCCGTAAATCAGTTGTAAGGGAAGAGCTGGGATTTGAACCCAGGCAGTCCGGACCCCAGGCCCATGCTCTCAACCACTGGGCTCCCCTGCTCTGCCATTCATCATGTGAGTGAATGATGAACACGACTGGGGATTCACGAGGAAGGAGTTGGCCTGCACCAACACCCCCAAAGCAGGAGATTCCCAAATTGGGCCAGGCTGGGAAGGAGGCAGGTCTTTACCTCTTCCCAGATGCCACGTTCTCCAACGCCAGGCCTTCCCCACATGGGCTGGGCGGGCCAGTTCCTCAACCAGGAAATCCCCGGGGCTGGGCCACGCTGGCGAGTGGAGAGGGATGTGACATCGGAGCCCGAGGTCCAAGCAGTGCCCTCCGGGATCTTGTGTCAAGAGAGGGAATCCAGGGCTTTCCAGGATGGGAACAAATCAGCCATCGTTACGAGGCTGTTAGTTCTTTCCCAAGCATAACTTAAAGCCCACCTGCTGCCCCTCCTTGGGTGAGAACAGTCTGGATCAGCAGCCTGAGGACGCCCGGGGCCAGCCCTCAGGACCGGTTGGTTCTCTCCTGATGCCCACACTGGTGGGACGGGGCCCCCCCCAGGTGCCACTGCCTGGCAGGCAGCCAAGCCACTGGGAGGGGACGCTGGCCGTGAGGGGTCAAGGCTCTTAACTGCAAGCAGGTGTCTGCATGCAGAAATGTGGGTTGCTGGAGATCTGCTTCCCAAGGGGCCACAAATCTTCCGTTTCTCAGAAAACCGGACCAGAAATGGGCTCTGGGTGGGTCGGGGATGAACCCTGAGGCCTCATAAGAGAACCAGGTGCCTGCACTCGAGAGAGGGCTCGAGACACACCAGAGTCCCACCCCTGGGAATTTCTTCTCCCCTGGGCGGGGGGCCTCCGACCATGCCTTTGGTCTGCAGGAGGCGGCGCCCCGGGGGAAGGCACATCCATGCCACCTGCTGGACACACACACACACCTGCTTCGGACTCGGACTCCTCCTAGTTGGGAGCCCCTTGGCAAGTTAACACGAGCCTTCGTGTTTTCACCTGTAGGATGGCAGGGACAACGGTACTTATTTCGCGGGCTGTTGCATCGCGTGAGGCTCCAGTGCTTAGCGTGGCAGGTAGCCCTCACTAGCCGCAGACTGTGCACAGGGCCACCCGAGGTCAGTAGAGCAGAGGGGGCACAGGTCCACTCCGCCACCTCAGTCAGGGCGCTTGCTGGCTGTTGAACCCGGGCCTTGAATGAGGGAGGGGCCACATGAATGACAGCAGGCACTCCAGGCTCCGGGGAGAAGCGTGAGGTTCAGTCGCCCGGGGCAGGCTCTCGATTGGTTGGGAGTTGTCACCTGAGGCTGGGACAGGGGCTTTCCTGACGAGGTCAGGCACAGGCCAGAAACCAAGGCCACGGGCCGCAGCCCAGGGCTTTCCTCAAGGGACTGCAGCGTCTGGCAGAGCTCCTGACACCAAGTGGGTCTGGCAGATGCCGGGCTGATGGGTGGAATTTTGCAAGCCCGCCTCCTCCCTGGCGGGCTGCCTGGGGACCCTCAGGGCCTGGCCTGTGCCCGCCCCTCCAAACCCAGGGCCTGGCTGGGCCCCGATGTGTCATGCAAAGAAAGCTATCTGAAGCTCCTCAACCAAGCACAAAGGATAAATCCAGCAGCAAGCTGCCACCGCAGGGTATTTTGTAGTGATCTCTGAACTTGAAGCTAACTCCAGTAATGAAGGAAACCATGCCCCAGATGCAGTCACCAGGGCTGGGCCGCCACTGGCAGATCTGTCTAGCCCCAGGACGGCCGGAAGGGGCAGTGGAGTCTGCGACCTGTCAAGGGCTCAGTACCTCTGCCACTTCCAAGGGGACACAGAAAGGCACACAGGCATGGATCGAGGGACGGTCACCTGAGATGGTGTACGAAGGTGTGAAGCGGCTGCTCATGCCATCTTGCAGCATCCTGCCTTGCATCAAGCTCCAGGCCCCCTGGTCCCTTCTAAGGCCGACAAGCCAACACTCACTGTGGCTTTTATGACCACACCCCCTAGGCTCCTCACTCCGACCCCGCATTTTTGGACACCCTCGTCTGCTGTCTTTTATTAAGGATTCTTCCAAAAAGGTTCTAGACTGGTCACCATAAAGGAGAGGACAATTTTGGTCTGAACTCAACAGACCCTTTTATGATGTAGCTAGACCTTCTTAGAGCCCATGACATCTAGGCTTCTGGGGCGCAGTCCTGCTTTCTCTGCCTCTGGTTGGATCTACCCAATAGTTTTTATGGAAACGAAGGGGGACATCCCCCCACCAGGTCCCCTCAGGCACTGCCTAGCCATGGTCCTTGGTAAGAGCTGTTACTGGTTTCCGGAACTTGAGATTTTAGATGACCGGAGACCACGCATAAAGTTGATGCTGCAAAATGCTTCTCAACCACCTGATCTTGCTTCTGAGAAGGAAATCCGGCAGGAAACACCTTTACTAATGGGTATTGTATCATAACTTGCTTTCAACTTTACAGACACTTCCTTAAAAATAAAACCACAAGATATGTGTGTCTTGGGGGTGGGGTGGGGCAGAAGGGGGAGGTAAGGTACACACAAGACCACTGTTGATCGGAGTGATGAGGCTGGGGAAAACCATGAGCCAATCCAATCTCCTTGGCTTTGTTACTTAACGCTGTTCCCGGGGTGAGAGAGCCCCTCTGGAGTGGCCAAGCTAGGTCTCCCACTGTACTTGTCACCAGGCCACCAGACCCCTAGGGATGTGTGATTTCTACAACCAGCTGCAAGCTTTCAAATCTTTGAGCTAAAAGGGCAGGCAGCCATGGGGTGAAGTCCAGAAAGCCAACCACCCATATTGGAGTTAAAGGTCCAATTGCAGAGGCTGGTAGAGCAACTTCTAGGGGGTCTAAATAAAAGGATGAACAGCTCCGTTTGTGCTCATCCTCCTGGACCCACAGGTCGGAGAAGCAGAAGAAGAGCTGCTATGCTAAAGAAAGCAGCCTACAGGTCCTCTCAATTCCTGGAATCCTGTTCCCTTCTTCGTCCCCACTATCGGGAAACCAAGGCATCCCTGGGAAACATACCTTCCGAATACATACATGTCCAGAAACTGAGGCTTCCATTTAGGAGATACCCTTCAATGTGTGACAATTAACTGCCCACCATCGGTTAAACCAACCAAAGCACTTGAATTTATTTAGACTGGGGCTTGTGTTAAGTAGAATCTGGTAAGGTCTGGGGTCAACCTTCCTAACACTTTTTTCTTTCCAACACGACACCTTTTTGGTGCTCGGTGGTGGTGGTGGTGGTGGGGCAGAAACGAGGCCACAAGGACGCTCAGAATCACCGACCTACTTTGAGAGGGAGCCAGCTGCCAGCTGCGGAGAGCACCATGGTGGCGGCACCGAAGGCTTCAGACCCGTGCTCAAGTCCTGTCCCGGTCTCAGGGAAGACTGCAGCGGGGGTTGTGATTACGATTCAGCCTTTACTTCCTCATCCATGAAGTCTCAAAGCAACGTCGGCCTGGGGTGAGAGCACATTAACACACCCCACTTCACGGGCCAGAGGGCTGGGACCAATGACTTCAGACGTGCTCCCCGCCAGAAAGGCAAGCTGCCATACGTCAGCAGGTCATGACGAGGGAGGGCAGGCAAATGCCAAGGTCAGGGTCTCTCAGGACAGACCCCCTCTCTGCTCCAGCGTAGGCCCTTCCCCTCAGGCCCACCCCCCGTTGCACTGCCTCCCAAAGGCTCTAGGAACCGAGCCTCATTTTCCCCGCCACTGAAGGCCGGGAGCTTGGAAGGTGGGAGGGGGCCAGTGCTTGGCCAGACTCTGTGGATGGGATCTGAATCCTGTAACCCTGGGATGTCCAGGTTTCTTTGCTTGTGCTGTTTCTGATGGAAATTTTCTCAAGGTTAACAGCTGTCCCGAAGCAGAGCTTGGATGTGGTTAACAAAGCCTGTGTTCCTCATCACTACCCTCCCTGGTAAAATTCTCTTTGACCGCAAGTCACGGAATAAGGAGGCCATTTCAGAAACACTAAAGCATGACGAGACCTGTTTACGCTGTTTCGTTTTTCCATTCGATCCTCACTGACCCGACAAAGGTCTCGGTGGACAAGTTTAATCCCCTCACTCCCTGAAAGGATCACTCGATCTATCTGTGGTCCCATTTATGCAGGCACTGCCAGCTCAGGGACACCGGGAGCCGGGGCGGCAACCTGGGAAGGCAGAACCCTTGCAGGGGCCTGGAGCGACAGGCGGGAAGGTTCTGGAGACGACAGTGAATCAGTAAGAACCACCTGTTTCACACGCGGGCTCCTCCAGGAGGAGACGAGACAGCGGCACCCCTTGCTTTAGAGTCAATGTTTCTCGAAACTACGCTTGTCGAGTTAAGAGGGGAGGCGGAACAGGCCAGGACCACATTCCTTAAACCTTTCAAAGGTTGTGACGTGGCTGTGGCACTGGTTCTGGGCTGTTTGTCCAGAGCACACAAACTCTCCGCTCGGTAGATGTGAAGGAAAAGGGCAGGGGGGGCCATACACGAAAACGAAAACCGTGCGTATGCGTACAGCATTTTTACACTGGACATAAATACTCACGGTGGATAGGACAGCACATCTCCTCGCTGAGTCTGTAATCCACCACACGTTTGTTAAAGCAGCCTTATACGTAAGCGCTTAACTCCTTCTAAGAGCGGCCCGTGGACGAAGAGGGTTTCGCAAGCGGCTGGGATGGGAAGTTGGGGTAAGGGCGCTAGGCCGCGCACACTTGTTAAGAAGGCTTCGAAGGAACCACGAGACCTGCTGGAGTAGCTATGAGTTGTTGATGTCGGCCGGCAGGCTAGCAAGCGGGGAGCCCTGCTTTCCCCGGGCGTGCACAGGTCGGGGAATTGGGGGGGTGCGTGGAGAGGCAGAGGCTATGCTGGGAGAACAGGGAAAAAATGTGTAGTCCGCGTGTGATTTTGCGTGTGGGAGGGGCTGATGCACATGCTCCCTCTGGGGAGAGATCCTGCCTCCAAATCCCGGGGAAGCTGCATACGGCTGGCATGTCACAGCTGCTGGAGTCGGGGGCTCGAGTCCCAGCTCAGACTGATGCGCACCGGTCTCAGAAAGCCCGCGAACAGTGCCTGCCTAGCCTTCACTGTGCACTCCACCTACCACCGAACCACCCACCTTCCCCAGACATAACCATGAAAACACCTTCGAAAGAAATGAATTAGTGTGTGAAAGGCATGGATGGATTTTATTTATTACCCTATATCTACAATTTAATTTGAGGTAAAATATAAGCAACACATAAAAATGCCTATTTCTGCTACCATGTAATATAATTCTCCATCGTGAATATTGTGATAAAGCTAATGAAAACTCTATGCCATCACGTACTCTAGCTTCTCATAGCTGGTATTTTACAACTCTCATTGTCTGTGAAATCCAACCCACGTAAGATCCTCCCACAAATGGCGCAGAATATCAGGGGGGGGGGCACGTCCTTAGCTTATTGGCCCCTCACTCCCCACACCGGAGCCTCAAAGTTACAAGTAGAGTTCTAAAATAACGAAGGCGCTGAAAAGCCCTACAGTCTGATCCGAGCTGGAAGTGTTCCAGAGAAACCCACACCACAACAGGTTACATGATCGCGAGGCTTTAGCGTCTGTCCCTGGGCTGGCCCAAGCGCTCATACCTGACCTTACACTTCTGGTGCGTCACGCGTTTGATCCAGGTGCCAAATCTCAGTAGAAGAGGTTCCTGTACTTCGTCTCTAGGCCACATGCCGACATGCTAACCTCACTGGCTTGTTAGGTGATCCAGACGGTGGTGTTTTAATTATGATAAAAAACATATGAACCATGATAGACAGCTTAGGAAAAGGTTTAGTCAAATATACAGATACTAACTGTCCACTCAGTCGTCAAAGAGAGCCGTGAACAAAAGGATCATTTAAACGATTTTTCAAATAGAAAAACTAAAAGGACTGAACTATATCACAGGTGTTTCTTCACTGCAGGAGCTGAGATGTTCCAGTAGGAGAGATCTTCGCTTGATTGGAAAATAAACACCATAGCTGAAGGCTCTGTTGATACGTAAAAAATCTGATGAGATTCATCCCTGTCATTTTCCCTGTCATTTTTCCAGCATTGCTGTAAAATCCTTATAATACATTCCAAAGTAAACCAGCCATTCCAAATCTACAGTCACTCTGCTCTTTAATTCAATTCACAGAACTGCTGAAAAAGTAGACATTTCTATCTAAAAGTAGAAAAAAAGGTTTGTATAGAAGGTATTTCTGTTATACAAGTATATTACACGGCTTGGGGCAGTAACAGGTCCGAAAAGCTCTTCTCACCCACTGATACTTTAAGCTAAAATAGGAGAGAAAACAAACAAGCAAGAAACCAGGTTATTCCGGTTACAGGAATTTAACACTGGCAAACAGCAAAACTCAATCAACACTTAAGTCCACAAACTGACATTATATGGCAAATTCCCAGACAAAAAAAAAGGTCTTTTTAAAAAAGTGCACTGTCGGGTACAGATCAGAGCAACTACTGTGAAGCCAGACCCTATAACCATCGTCAACTATTCAACGGCTCGGGCTTAGCGAGGTTCGACGGCCCCAAAGCAGCAAGCAGCGGACTCCTGGTGTAGAGCTGCCTGTCCTGTTAACAACCTGGCCAAGTTCAAGGTTTTAAGTTAATTAGGCAAGATGCACAATGGACGGTGCATCTTAGCCAGACTCTGCAAATGCTGCTTTTGTCAGTGTAGTGATATGGATTCAGAGTGTATTCCAATGGAGAGGGTGAGATTTGCCCTACAGATTAGAAACAAAACATTTTCCTTTTAGCGCAAAAGTGTTTTTACATCTAAGACTCACAAACACTGATCTAAGGAAAATCTCTCTGCTTGATCCTCTAACTCAAACCATCCAGTAGGGCTTACACTTGACCTCCTGTGACCCGAAGGTGCGGGGCACCATTTATGGCTGAAGCAGGGAAGACACACTAGCTTCTGAACACACAGGCGGGTTCAGACGAACATTAGATGGCACCCCGGACACAGAAGCTGATTTACCCTAGGAGGGAAGAGGTCTACCACGTAGGGTCTGGTTCTTGCTTGATCTGAGAGTTTCCATCAGTCTCCTTTATTTCTACCAAGAAAAACAAAAGGGAACTGGTAAATTGCACTATGAATGCAAATCTGTATAATTATAAACCCACTCCTACCAAACTATGTACTAAAATAATTTAATAGGAATCGTAAGATACTAAAGGTAACATTTTCAGAGACAACGTTCCTCTAGCAATCAGTTCTAAATTGTGTTACTCAAGTTTTCAAAGTAACAAACACCTTATTGCTTATCTATTAAAAAATCTAGGTTAGAAAGTAGTCACTGCACTCGTTCAGGATTCATTAAGAGTCATTTGGAGAAAACGGAGCAAAAGAACCACAAGTCATCGCTAACACGACGTTTCTGGACGTAAACGACAGATCCAATTCACCCCGAGACAAAAGAAAAAAGAAAACACAACCGCAGGGTTCTAGGAGGTAGTGTGAAAACCACAATCAATCCTTCGTCCTGAGCACATTCTTAAGGAACTTCAGTGTTTGGCAGCTGGACAAATAACCCTTTTTACCTTCTGTCGCAGGAACCTCCAACTGGCTGGGCTCAGCTGATTCTGAAGAGAAACACATGAAGATTTACTCTAATACTGTTCTAAAGTCGCTCTCACTTACTTAAAGGACCTAGAGGAAGCAAGGAGAAAGCCCTCCAGACAATGTACACAAAGCACAAGTCCCAGATGCAACGGCAGCCATAGCGTCTTGGGATTAAACATGACGACTCAACCAGACTCCCCCAAATCTCCTTTTCGGGCATGTGTTAAGTTACCTTACACAAACCAAGTCTTAAATAACAATTGTAATTAACAAAGCCCTAACGTGAAAGAAAGAAGTTCCTTTTTAGGTCTTTCCCCACCTTCCTGTGGATACCTTTTTGATAGAATAAAAGCTTTTCGTTGCTTTCAAGCGGATCACAGTAGCAGGCCTCAACGCTGGTTTCTAAGGAATGTTAAAAGTCACAATTTCCCCCTGACAAAACTGGGCTGATAACAAGCATTAGATATGAATGGCATAAAGGGGTAAAGTTAGAAAGACACGCTTGTCCCTAAAAAATTACACTCTACAACACTGGCCTCCTAGTTCCTGACCTCCTTTCTGCCTGACCGGGACTGTGGGGTCAGATGGCATGTGGCCCACAGTTCTCAGTCAGGACCCAGAGCTTGAGCTCTGAACACAGGAGCCAAAAACACGAAGTCTGACTGTGTAAATGACTTTCCCTGAAGTTATTAGCACATGTAAACAAGTGAGGCCCCACAATTTTATGTGATCCACTGTATCGCAAAAGTAGGAATATTTCTGTTTTACCCTGCTGAATTTACCTTGTATCACTGGGCCTTCTGACTCACTCTGATCAACCAACTCTGAAAAAAAAAGCAGATTGATTTAAACAATAATTTAATGATATGCGGTTACAATGGAAAAGCATTTTTACATACATTCTCTATTTGGATGCTTCAACCTTGCCGTAACAGGCACTATTTTCCTTTTTTTTTAAAGATTTTATTTATTTATTTGACAGAGAGATAGCACAAGTAGGCAGAGAGGCAGGCAGAGGGAGACGGAGAAGCAGACTCCCCACTGAGCAGGGAGCCCGACGCGGGGCTCGATCCCAGGACCCCGGGATCATGACCCGAGCCGAAGGCAGACGCTCAATCGACTGAGCCACCCAGGCGCCCCGGCACTATTTTCCTTATGACAAGAAGGGAACATGTATTAAGAACTCTGGTATGTCCCATCAGAATAACTAATTCATAGTAATTACCGGAAAGTTCTACTAAACACTACTGTACAAGGATAAGAACAAAACTGAACTTAATTTTAAACGTAAGGGAAGGGGACAGGAAGGCTTAAAATACAATACTCTTTGAAACTAAAAATTACACAGAAGACAGATGCACTGGGATTAATAAAAAAAAAAAAAATCTGAAGGAAAAAACCATCATTGGATTTCTTTAAATGACCAAGTTCCCTGGTGTGATTTAAGTAGAATGTCAGAAAGAGGATTAAAGATCTATGAAGCAAGGCCTATGTCCTCTTTCATCACTGACACTACTGGATACTAACATATTTGGCCAAGAAAGAGAATATATTAAAAATAGAACCTATAAAAAAGAACTCATGGTTTAGGGGTACAACCAAATGAATACATTTTATGATAAAGTGAAACCCAAAACTTGGGAGGCAAAAGAGAGAGAACAAAATCTATGACCCTGAAGAGTGAAGGCCCCAAACAGGGCCAACAGTGTGAAGCAGAACAGAAGGGCAGGGGGCATCTACAGTGAGTGCCTGATTTCCCGGGGGCAGGGGGAGGGCTCTGCTGCTCCAGGGGCCCCGGAAACTCCATAACATGACACTGGAGGGGCTTACGCTCTCCCAGCAAATAAACTACAGAACTGAGTACTCAGTGTAGAAGGGTTTTAGAGTTAGATTAATACCACCTGGAAAAGAGACTGAAGCTCTAACGGTACTGGGGAAAGAGAATTCTCACTTGTGAAAAACTTTAATAAAGTTAACAGAACGTAAGACATGTATGTATAGTATTTGCTAAAAATGCGATTTTAAATGTTATGAACAAGGGGGGTGGGAGGATGGGTTAGCCTGGTGGTGGGTATTGAGGAGGGCACATTCTGCATGGAGCACTGGGTGTTATGCACAAATAAGGAATCATGGAACACTACATCTAAAACTAATGATGTAATGTATGGGGATTAACATAAGAATTAAAAAAAAAGTGAAAAAAAAAATAAATGTTACGAACATCAGGGAATTGGAAAACCACATACATCTGTTCGTGTAACAATATTTGAGAGCCCAACCTGTGCCAGATACTGGCTTAAATTTTTTTTTTTTTTTAAAGATTTTATTTATTTATTTGACAGAGACACAGCGAGAGAGGGAACACAAGCAGGGGGAGTGGGAGAGGGAGAAGCAAAGCAGGCCTCCTGCTGAGCAGGGAGCCCGATGCGGGGCTCGATCCCAGGACCCCGGGACCATGACCTGAGCCGAAGGCAGACGCTTAACGACTGAGCCACCCAGGCGCCCCTAGATACTGGCTTAAATATTAACAGAAGCAAGCGACATCACATTAAAAGACCTACTTGTTTCACACAGCAATTACACAATAATAGTAAAGGAACTGCAGTAATATTATCAAATTCAGATTGTACTTCTTGAGCACATAAAGTACGACTCTACGTTAGGGGTCAACAAACTTTTTCATAAAGAGCTAGTGAGTGCATATCTCAGGCTCTGCCGGTCACAACGGTCTCTTGCAGCTTCCCAACTCCACCATAAGCAAAGAGGCCAGGAAATGTTCTAATAATACTTTATTTACAAACACAGGCAGGAACTCGCTGATCCCTGTTTAAGATGTTTGACACCAAAGGAGTTATTTACACTGCTCGAAGACTCTCAAAATGGGCACTAATATCACCATTTTATGAACGAATAAACTGAGATTTAAAAGACTAAGCAACGAACCCCATTTTACACGTAGAAAAGTGCCTGGTGCCTTGACCCTGAGGCTACACCACCAGCTCTGCCTGGTTACTGCGGGAGGGGGGTAAAACACTACTTTCTGTGAGCAAAGGCACACGCACACAGTCTCTCCCACCCCAGAAAAGAAGAAAGGAAAAGACTTCATGAAATTTACTCACGGTTATTAATCACAAGTCCTGGAAATGGTCTAAAGGGAGAAACAAATTATGTAACAGTTTATTTTTGTTCTACAAAATTTACATGTATATTCAGTTTAACTAATATTTAACTCAAGTCACTTACATGTTAGAATGAGCAATGTTATCCAACTATGTTTCAATCTTACACTTTTTAATCTTGAAAAGATAGACATATAACTACTACACACCATCATTAGATAAGGCCACACTAAAGATGGTGAAAACAACAGAAGCCAAGAAAAAAAGAATACAGTAATTTCAGTGACATAGTCTAATGGAAGCAAGCTTTTATCCAGACCCCTGGGGAAGAGCATGGACCATGGACATGGGTTAAGTGGGACAAAAACGGGATTTTTAGGGAAAGGGTACTGGGAGAAGATAAGCGGGTGACAGAAAGCCTTGGGAGGTTACCACATGGGCTATTTCCAAGAGCCAGTCCTAAGTGATTTGTACTAGAAACAACTGGGAATTTAACAATGAACCGACTGGGAAGATTTAGTGATAGCAAAGTTTTGGGGAGCTGGAAAGCGTGAAGATGACATGGACTCTTGCTTAGGTAGATGGAAAAGAGGACGTCTGCGGAACACCTACTGGACGAACACGTATTAATGTGATCTCACGATGCTGTTAGAGTGTAGGTATAATCATCATTCCTGCTCTGTGGATAAGGAGCCCATTCTCAAAGGTGACAACTACACTTTTATGGTACAGACAAGGAGACAGAATGACCTGACTTGGGATCAGATCCCTGTCCGACCTGAGCCTGGGATGACATTCCTAAGACACATGCTGGCCAACTGCTTTCTGTAGTGGGTCAGCCAGTAAATATTTTCGGCTTTGCAGATCATACGGTCTCTGTCCCAACTGCCCCGTTTTACCCCTGTAAGCTGAAAGCTGCAGTAGACGCTATGTACTGCCAACTGTATGTAACCGTGTTTTAATAAGGCTTTATAAAAACAGGCAACAGGCTGGGTCTGGTCCATGGGCAAAGGTTCACTAAGCCCTTGCCTTAAAAACAGGAGAATTAAGAGTCAGCTCAGGCAGAAGAAAATCTCACAGTAGAAGAACTCAAGTATTTTATGTGTTATATGGAAAATTGGATCCTATTATTACCTAGGACTACATTCTGGAAGATGACTTAGCCTCACGATGGACAGAGTCATTCTTACGAACAAGCGGGGAAGGCTCACTTACCTAATGACAGTGAATTTAATGAACTCAGCAGAATCTAAGATCCTCCTCATGGAGCTGATTTCCAGGTAACTGGGGGCTTTGAACGACACTCCGGGGGGCATGCCGTCAACCACCACACAGCCAGGGTTAATTGTGATTTTCCTGTAGGGAACTTTCACAGGGAAACCCATACCAATAGCTTCACCTAGGACAAGACAAACAGCATAAAAGCACAGGTCAACCTATCATCTCCGAAGTGGTTAGAAAGCACATGAGCAACATTAAGGACAGTCCCCGCAGTTAATGACAGTCAAAGTACACGTCAAACAACCTTACCTCCGAACCTCAGTTCTACTCGCTTTGATGGTGACCATCACCAAGAGTTTAACACAGCTAACGTTTCCTTAGGAAAAAACTTTAGAGAAACCCGAACACCTGCATTTCTTTTTCTTTTTTTTTTTTAAAGATTTTTATTTATTTGACAGAGAGAGGGAACACAAGCAGGGGGAGTGGGAGAGGGAGAAGCAGGCTCCCCGCTGAGCAGAGAGCCCGATGCGGGGCTCGATCCCAGGACCCTGGGATCATGACCTGAGCCGAGGGCAGACACTTAACGTCTGAGCCACCCAGGCGCCCCAAACACCTGCATTTCAACTTCATTTCATTTTATACAGGAAGACAACAGCTATCCGAGCATAATCTACCATTCGGCTCTCACTGGAAGGAAATGTCCTAGCTTACTGCAACAGCACTATGCAAATGCGAAACTCACCAAATTTCCGACTGAAGAGGTCGTTCACTTGCTCTCTGAGCTGTCTCGCTTTTTCAACTTTTGACAGCCTTTCATTATCGTCATCTAGAAAAGGCAAGAGGACGGTCATAGCTAAATAATGCAATTTTAATTCCAGGTCAATTTTTAGGTGCTCTGAGTGAACTCGCTTCATGTCTTGGGAAGATTTAAGTATTTTACACTAATCAAGGTTGAAATGACTTGACCAAGTGATTTGACTCTAACAACAAACCGAAAACACGATGCCTCTGTGCCTTGTAACGTTACAAGGAACTCCGCCGGCTCTTTTGTACAGATTTCCTCAACAAGGCACTGGGTACTAGCTCACTCTGCGTCTGGTAACTGCCTAGAGCTTTCTGGGAAGGAACCGACGAGGTGATGTGTTTGGATAGCGCTCTCTGCAGGGCGGACAGGGGCACAGCATGGCACAGAGCGAGTCCCGGGAACCCGAGTCAGTCGAGTGAAAATCCGAACACGGAAAACCCCACAAGTGAGAGAAAGGCAGAGAAATCGTACCTGGAATCGTCACCTGAATGATGTTAAGATCTTCAACACCTGATGCAGTAGTATTAACGTTGGGCGATGAATTTATTTTTCCTTAAAATAGAAACTTCAGATTAGAACACACACAAAATGTAATTAAACCAGCTCTATTGATGCACTTAAAATTCAGACTACACAAGATAGTATTTAACCCAATTCTGTGTAAGGGTTGGTCCATCTGATGGTATACTTTGTCATTCTGGGGGAATTAAGCTTCCTGAAAGACCGCTCCCCACCCCCTCACCCCCCCACCCCCGCCCCACACTCTTTTCTCTTTCTCACTGTGCTCAGTACAGCATCAGACATACAAAGATTCTCATTTATTAAATAAACTCAAAATTGTAAATCAGTCAAAACCACATTCTTTAATGAGCATTCTTGGTTTTAACTCAGTAGCTGTTCTTTCAACGATTCTTTTAAAATTACTGCTGCAACGTAAGTTTCCCACAGCACACGTTCTGTAGCAAGGACACTCACTCGGAGGGCTCTTCGAGGAGGAGGTGCTCTCCTTAATTGCGGTCTCAAACATTTCAGGCCTGAAAAACAGGAAGGGAGAAAAAAACATTGTGTGCTAATAATCCCATAGTAAAATGTTAAAATTAAACAAAGATTTAAAAGAACCATTTACTTTCTGTACATATACATTCAATTCTTAGTAATGGAAGAACAGAAAGAACATGTCCCTCGTCTAAAGAAACATATACAAAAACCCCAATCCTAATCATGATCACAACACCAACCCAGGTCCGTCTAGCTTCAATTAGTTTCTCTTTCCCATGGTTTCCACCATTATATCCTGGAAGGATCCAGTGCTAGACCTGAGAATGGAAACCGGGAACATGCTGTATGCGGGCAGCATGGAAACAGAGGACAAGCTTGTGAAAACTTAAGCGCGAGTCTTTCTCTAGGAAGACGCAGAAGCAGAGGCCTTAGCTACTGCCAGACCTCTCCAGCCCTCTCCAGCCCTGGCCAGAAGTACAAAAGGTGGCCAATGTGGTTGGCAGTGTCAGCTTTGAGCATTTGACAATACCGCTGTATGACTCAGAAGCAAGTATTAATAAATGGCACCTAAAATTCACTTCCATTAAGTTCAAATAATTCTTCAACATCAACATATATTTTTAACTTCTGATTATTCCCATCCACTTCAATTGTGTTGGTCTAATTCACAGACCTCCAAAGCCAACAGAAATTTAAAATATTCTGGGGGCGCCTGGTGGGCACAGTTGGAAGAGCATCCGACTCTTGATCTCGAGGTCATGAGTTCAAGTCCCACAGTGGGTGTAGAGATTACTAAAAAAAATAAATAAACTTGGGGCACCTGGGTGGCTCAGTCGGTTAAGCGGCTGCCTTCAGCTGAGGTCATGATCCCAGGGTCCTGGGATCGAGCCCCATGTCAGGCTCCCTGCTCGGTGGAGAGCCTGCTTCTTCCTCTCCCTCTCCCTGCTGTTCTGCCTACTTGTGCTCTCTCTCTCTGTCAAATAAATAAAATCCTTAAAAATAAATAAATAAATAAACAAACTTAAAGAAAGAAAGAAAAAATATTCTGTACGCTGGAGAAATCATAGGGCTTTACAAAACTGAACAACTGCTTAGACCCCAGCAGCATCAACCATTAACAATAAGACAGTGGTATATTGAACAAAATCAAGCTGTCATCCCTCTGACAAGCTACAGCCCTCCTTCCCTCTTATAACCAGTTACGAAACACTTAACAGATCTACAAAAGTACAGCTTAAAGAGCCTTCTTTTTTGCCTCCTAGAGCTAATGAGGTCTTGATACAATGGTGAACCCAAGCACCAATCTGCCCGCGTCAGAGCACTGGCGCTGCACGGCGAGCCTCCTTTCAGCTCACTGCCCTTACTTTTTAATGATGAACTTAATCTTGGCCTTGTTTCTGAGTATCTTCTCCAGCCTTGGAATGCCAAAGGTGGACGGCCGCCGGAATGGCACGCCCTCAGGCAGGCCCTCCACATAGAAGTCTTCTGGGAAAGATTCAAATAATGCAAACGGTACTTTCACAGCTTGCTTCAGGCCAAGGGCTTCGCCTGTAAAACACACACAGACGTTTCTATTCTTTCTCATGTTCGTCACTTTTCAAAACTCCTTTGTAAAAAAAAAAAAAAAAAAAATCCTTTCTAAATTACATTTTGCAGCTACTAAAATTATATGTATTTTTTTGAAAAATCGTATTACTTTCAATTTTAGAAAAACGTGTTCAACTCTGCAGTGCTCAGAAAAGTGGGAGAAATGATGGCATCCATGCTCGCAAAACACGTGCACTTCCCATGACAGTAACATTTCAACGCTGCACATTTTATTCTGCACACATTCTTAGACTACGTGAAAAAGGCTACCATAAATTTTAGCGCTAATATTTCAAAATAAACTTACCGCATTTTTCATTGAAAAGATTCTCAACTTTCTGTTTTAGGTCCGTGATTTTGGCATTCCAGGCCTCTGCAAGTGAAAAACAAGACAGTTAGTAGCAATACTTCGCAAAATACATCTATGCCCAGCAGTTTCTTATTTTATTGTGCATCTTTAAGAAGTACAAAAAAGGGTGCCTGGGTGGCTCAGTTGGTTAAGCGACTGCCTTCGGCTCAGGTCATGATCCTGGAGTCCCGGGATCGAGTCCCACATCAGGCTCCCTGCTCAGCAGGGAGTGTGCTTCTCCCTCTGACCCTCCCCCCTCTCATGCTGTTTCTCTCTCTCTCTCTCTCTCTAATAAATAAATAAAATCTTTAAAAAAATAAAATAACAGGGCGCCTGGGTGGCTCAGTTGGTTAAGCGACTGCCTTCGGCTCAGGTCATGATCCTGGAGTCCCGGGATCGAGTCCCGCATCGGGCTCCCTGCTCAGCGGGGAGTCTGCTTCTCCCTCTGACCCTCCCCCCTCTCATGCTCTCTGTCTCTCATTCTCTCTCTCGCAAATAAATAAAATCTTAAAAAAAAAAAAAAAAAAGAGAGAGAAATACAAAAAAAATACATAGGTTTTTAGCACAGTCATGTCTTGGCAACTACTCTAATCCTACATTATTAAACGGTTTCACTGTATTACTAATACACTGGCAACAAATGACATAGGCTAAAAATAAAAAACAAGTGAAAACCAAGAAACCTCCCAAAAAACGACAGCACCTTCTATGTGCCAGGTATGGTGCTACCCTTTAACTTAGTACTTGCAATCCTCATAATAACCCCACAAGGCAGGAAGTAGTATTATCCCCACTTTACAAATCCAGAAACTGAGGCACAGAGGGGTTAAGTAGCTATTATAGTACGTTTAATAGCTCATATATACCAACTTACCAAATAAAAAACAATTCACCTAGAAAAATAAAGTGTATTGGTTCCTTTTATTTAAAATGATGAAATTAAGAAAAAAAGAATTCATATTTACCAAAGGAAAACTCTCTCCCTCGAGGCTTGAAGGGAACATTAGAACCATTAGTCTGGGTAGGGGTTCTAACCGCGGAGGTTTGAGGGTTGCTGCTATTAGGGCCTGAAGAAGAATTAAAAGGAAAAAATCACAATCAATACATGCACCTCACCACGTTTAAGCACTGCTTGTGATGTCCCTGAAAAACCACGTGAAGTTCAAACAGTACATAAGCACTACCAATGCAAATGGGCACCGAGGCCCCTGCTTACAGCCTCCGTCCATTTTTCTGCTTCCGTCCCTACCTTCGGCCATTTTCGTCCCAAACAGAGTTAGCTTTCTGGAGGATCTGACGAATTCCCAGCTCACTCAATGCTTCAACGCGCCCCTTTGGAGTCATCTAATTTGGGGGTAGCTACGTCTGCTTACGCGCTTTTCTTTCAACCCGTGAACATAATCCAACTTCAGGTACTATCCCCACTCTGAAGCCTTCCTTTGGATTCTCTAGCTCACTCTGAACACATCCTTCCTTTGAATTTAGTACAAATTAGAAACAGTGTTGTAGGAAACTGGTTGTTCTTCCATTGAATGAAAAGGACTATTAGTTTTAAGTTATTCTTATAAAACCAGGACCTGACTCTTCTTTATGTAGAGGTCACCTAATGCTTAAATAGTGAGTTTATTTAAATCTGAAGCCAGCCAGCAATCTTTAAAAACAAAAGAGCCAAAATAATAGGAAAATAAAAAGAAATTAAGGTTCCTCAGATTTCTTTAGAAAATAACCAACATTCTGGGGCACCTGGGTGGCTCAGTCATTAAGCGTCTGCCTTCAGCTCGGGTCATGATCCCAGGGTCCTGGGATCGAGCCCCGCGTCAGGCTCCCTGCTCAGCGGGGAGCCTGCTTCTCCCTCTCCCGCTCCCCCTGCTTGTGTTCTTGCTCTCGCTCTCTCTCTCTGTCAAATAAATAAATAAATAAAATCTTTAAAAGAAAAGAAAAGAAAATAACCAACATTCTAAAGATACATCTTGCAACTCCGAATTTCCCAATCTGCAGAGTATCTGTAGACTCTGGGCTTCCAGGGTGCCTGGGTGGCTCAGTCGGTTAAGCGTCTGATCTTGATTTCGGCTCAGGTCATGATCTCAGGGTCCTAGGACAGAGCCCTGCATCTGGCTCATGCTCAGCCCGGGGTCTGCTTGTCCTCCTCCCTCTGCACCTCCCCCCACTCAAGCGCGCGCGTGCTCTTTCTCTAAAACAAATACATAAAACCTTAAACAAATGAAATAAATGTCAAGAACCAACATTCTACTCTTTAATTATTTCAAAACTCCTGAATAAAACAACAGCTTTCTTAAGATGGCATAGTGAGGAAAGCAAACTAGCAGCCTGGGCTAGCTGGCGGGTACAACCGGGAAGAGGCCATCAGTCCAGCCCGTCACCAGAGCCCTGCACAGCTCACACCTCCGCTTAGGCTCCGTACTCATGAGGCAAGCCTTCGATAACAGGGTGAGACGGGAAGGAACTTGGGAGCAGCAGACAGAATGGACCTGACTGAAATATCTAGTTCTTAGCCTACATTAATAAAGCAGCATTCGGGTTTACAGTTAAGTGAAATAGCACCACGCACCCCCTGGAAAAGCTAAATTTAAAACAATGACAAATGCTGAGGACGGGGAGGATGGGGGGCAACTGGAAGGCATCCATTGCTGGCAGGAGTGTAAAATGACAAAACCACTTCGGAAGACTGTTCGGCAGTCTCGCAGAACGTGAACAGCTCCACGACTGTGCTTCTAAATACCTCCTCAAGAGGAGAACATATGCTGCACTTTGTACACAAATGTTCGCAGGATCGTTTTTAGACAAGGCTGGAAACAAACCCAAATGTCCACTGACAAATGTATAAACAAAATGTGGTGAAGCCACACCATGGAGGAACACTCCACAATAAAAAGGGGATACTGAAATATGCCACGAGTGTTAAATCAGAAAGCATTATGCTGAGAAAAAGAAGCAAGCCATAAAGAGTAGAGCCAGTAGGATTCCATTTATATGAAATTCCAGAACAGGCAAAAGCATTCCGTGGTGACAAAAAAGCAGACCGGGTGGGGGGTGGAGAGTGCTGGGTGGCTCGGTCGTTGGGCATCTGCCTTCGGCTCAGGTCATGATCCCAGGGTCCTGGGATGGAGCCCCGCATCGGGCTCCCTGTTCCTCGGGAAGCCTGCTTCTCCCTCTCCCCCTCCCCCTGCTTGTGTTTCCTCTCTCGCTATCTCTGCCTGTCAAATAAATAAATAAAATCTTAAAAAAAAAAAAAAAAAAAAAGGCAGACTGGGGTTGCCCGTGGGCCCGGCTGCTGTGGCCTGCGGGGAGCAGGGCAGGGTGATAGAGATGTTTCAAAAATTGACTAAAGTGGTGGCACCAACATTTTCCAAAACTCAAACCCCACAGCCGCAATGGGTACGTTTTACTGTGCATAAATTATGTACATTTATTTTTTAAAGTAAAACAATTCCAAACAAGCATGACATATCATTTAAAACAGAGTATTAGTATGGTGCAAGCAAAATACCTCCCCCCACCATTAAACTGCCAAAAAGTTCCTGGACATGGACACAGCTTTTACTACATACATCACCTTAAAATACTAATGACTACTTTATGGTATTTTAACGAATATTACTTAAATTCAGAGTCCATTTATAGACTTGGTGAAGCAATAGAAAGTTATCGTGGGACAAGGACCTCTATGGCATGGGGAACGTAATATAAACCTATTCTCGGGCGCCTGGGTGGCTCAGTTGGTTGAGCGACTGCCTTCGGCTCAGGTCATGATCCTGGAGTCCCAGGATCGAGTCCCGCATCGGGCTCCCTGCTCGGCAGGGAGTCTGCTTCTCCCTCTGACACTCCTCCCTCTCATGCTGTCTCTCATTCTCTTTCTCTCAAATAAATAAAATCTTTAAAAACAAAAAAACCAAAAAAAAACCTATTCTCTGTTAATCTGAAGGTCAAAAGCATTTTATCACAAAGCCATCACCGACCTTAGTCCTCTCCTTTTGAATTAGAAACCAAAAGTATAGTGTGCGAAGTGAGGGTCTAATCCTTGGATAGTATTTCTTTCAATTTAGAAACAATGGGCATTTTTTTTTAAGATTTTAATGATTTGTCAGAGAGAGAGACACACACACATAAGCGGGTGAGCGGCAGGCAGAGGGAGAAGCAGGCTCCCCGCTGAGCAGGGAGCCCGACGTGGGGCTCGATCCCAGGACCCCGGGATCATGACCAGAGCCGAAGGCAGATGCTTAACCAAATGAACCACCCACGTGTCCCGAAACAATGGGTTTCTAAGCTGGTATGTATAATAAATGGGTTTATTACCCAACCTAAAGGGCATCCCATTCCTATCTTGTCTCCCTTGCTGATTCTACTGCAAAGCAAGAAAAGTATCAACATTTACACGAGATCATTCTAGATAATATTTATTTGTATTTAATAATCAAACCCTCAAAAAATAAATGGAGATTAAAAACTCATGTCCATACAAAAACTTTATTTTTTTTTAAAGATTTTTTTTTTATTTATTTGACAGAGACACAGCGAGAGTGGGAACACAAGCAGGGGGGAGTGGGAGAGGGAGAAGCAGCCTTCCCACCGAGCACGGAGCCCAATCCCAGGACCCTGGGATCATGACCTGAGCCGAAGGCAGACACTTAACGACTGAGCCACCCAGGCGCCCCTATACAAAAACTTCTATGCAAATGTTCATAGTAACATTATTTTTTTTGTTTTTAAGATTTTATTTATTTATTTGACAGAGAAAGACAGCGAGAAAGGGAACACAAGCAGGGGGAGTGGGAGAGGGAGAAGCAGGCTTCCCACGGAGCAGTGAGCCCGATGCGGGGGGCTCGATCCCAGGACCCTGGGATTATGACCTGAGCCAAAGGCAGATGCTTAACGACTGAGCCACCCAGGCGCCCTGTAACATTATTCTTAATACCCCAAACCAGAAACATCCCCAATGTCCATCTGATAAATGGATAAACAAAATGTGGTACATCTACCCAATGTGGTATTAGGCACCAAGAAAAAGAAATGGACACCTATTAGGATGGATATTATCTAAAAAATAGGAAACAGAAGGGGTGCCTGGGTGGCTCAGTCGGTTAAGCGTCTTTGGCTCAGGTCATGATCTCGGGGTCCTGGGATTGAGCCCCAGCATGATCGGGGCATCTGCTTCTCCCTCTCTCTTTGCCCCTCCCGCTCCCCCTGCTTATGCTCGCTTACTCGCTCTCTCAAATAAATTAAATCTTTAAAAAGTAAGAAACAGAAAATAGAAAGTGGTGGCAAGTATGTGGAGAAACTCAAACACTTGGTGCGCTGCTGTCGAACACGGAGCTGTGGTGGAGAAAGGTGTAGCAGTTACTTAAATGAAGGGGATTCAGTGTTGACCGGGCAGTTTTGACAGGGGAAGAGGACAATGTTCAGGAGACGGATGGTGGTGATGGTCGTGACAGTTGCATAACAATGTGAATGCACTTAATGCACAGAACTGTACATTTAAAAAATGTAGACCATTAGAAGGGTCCATCTTTGTTATATATATTTAACCACAAATCTTAAAAAGTGGACAGAGGGGAAGGACTGCAGTACTGGGACAAGCTACAGCTACAAGACAGATGAACCTGGAAAACATTCCGCCAAGTGAAAGAAGCCAGTCACAAAGGATCACCCACTGTCCTTCCACTTACATGAAATGTAGAAAATAGGCTTATCCAGAGACAAAAAAGTATATGAGTGGTTCCCAGGGGCTGCAGGGAAGGGGAGATGGGGAGCAACTGCTATATGTATGGGGGCTTTTTCCTGGGTGATGAAAAGGTTCTGGAGTTCGACTGGTCTGACGGTTGCACAACCTTATGCATATACTGAATTGTGTATGTTAAGCAGTGAATTAAAAAAAATAAAATGGTGAAATTTATGTGAAGTATATCTCAATTTAAAAAACAGCATATGAGTTAAGTACCATTCTTATTACCGTTTTACAGATGTACTAACTGAAGAAGAGATTTTCAGTAATCTGCCTAAATGACGAATGATGGAGCCCAGACTTGAAAATCCAAAAATGTTAGCACCAGAGCCTGTGAATTATTTTGTTTTAAATTCTCCCCGCCCAACCAAGAGACCTAAGAATCAATCTGCTAGGGAATTCTAGAATGCTTCCTGCTTCTGTAGACAATGGGTCCAGGCAGGTCTGGTACTCCATCTCCCCTATGTCTTGCCTTCTATGTACATCTGAACCTGGAGCTCAATTGGTCTTCTTGTATCCATGGAAGAAAGGACAAGAGGAAACCCAGAGGCAGTCTCATAATTTTTGAGCTACTAAAGGGTAACTTACCTTCAGAATTTCTTTTATGTAGAAAAACAGGCATCTCCCTCTTTGTAAAATCAGTTGTTTACAACAAAATACAATTCTAATTTCTACCTGGTACCCTTACTTCTATAGACCCAATCACATTAACATTATTACATGAACCCTTCGTTTCTCTATTTTCCTAACATCTAGCTGATAACTAAGAGTTTACTTATACTTATTTTTTTAAGTAGGCTCCACACCCAACATGGGACTTGAACTCACGACCCTGAGATGAAGAGTAAGCCTATTCTCAGAGTTGTGGGATCAGGCTCCACATCGGATCTGCACTCGGTATGGTCTGCTTAAGATTCTCAGATTCTCTCTCCCTCCCTCACCAACGCCCAAAAGGCAGGGGGAGGAGGGGCCTGGGGTGTGTGGGTGTTGTGTGTGGTGTGTGTGGTGTGTGGGTGTGGTGTGTGTGTGTGTTGTGTGTGTGTGGTGTGTGTGGTGTGTGTGTTGTGTGTGTGTGTGTGTGGTGTGTGTGTGTGTTGTGTATGTGTGTGGTGTGTGTGTGTGTTGTGTGTGGTGTGTGTGTTGTGTGTGTGTGTGCGTGCACGTCTGCACGTGCACACGCCTGGGTGACTCAGTTGGTCAAGCGTCCAAATCTTTTTTTTTTTTTTTTAAAGATTTTTTAATTTATTTATTTGAGAGAGAGAGAATGAGACAGAGAGCATGAGAGGGGGGAGGGTCAGAGGGAGAAGCAGACTCCCCGCCGAGCAGGGAGCCCGATGCGGGACTCGATCCCGGGACTCCAGGATCATGACCTGAGCTGAAGGCAGTCGCTTAACCAACTGAGCCACCCAGGCGCCCCAAGCGTCCAAATCTTGATCTCAGCGTTCTGAGTTCAAGCCCTACACTGGGCATGGAGCCTGCCTGGGATTCTCTCTCTCCCTCTGTGCCCCCCACTCAAAAAAAAGGAGAAAAGGAGAGAAAAGAATCCCACATGTTCCTCTCTGCAACCTTACTTTATTGCAGGCAATAAAAGCATTTTAGGGATCTTCTTGCAAGATTACAATGTGCTCTAGGAACATCATGTAGACTACTGTGAAAATTTCAATCAGAATGATTCAGAAATTTAGCTTTATCACAGGTAGCTCTCTTCATGGGCAAGCCCGGTTTTGTAAAAATTCATTTGCATAAAAACAAACAGTAAACTGAAGAATTAGTGGATATACTTAGTGAACTGGAGAATCATCAGAAACCTGCCCCAGAGTGGCCTTACCTTCCACAGTGACCTCAATTTCAGGAACTTTTGAATTACTCCCAGGGCTCCGTGGTCTTTTGGGTGACTGCAAGGCTATAAAGTAAGCACATGATCACTTTTGCATATTGGGGGGGGGGGAGACCAGAAGGGGATGCTTTATAAAAGCAGATTATTAAAATTCATATAGTTTGGATCTTTGCAAAGAAACCTGAAGAAGTAAACTGGTAATGTAATCCTCTGAGTCTCCACAAAACTGTGGAAACACGAATGAAGGAGGATGACAAGCAGGAAATTTTCAATGAAATGTTTTTAAAGGGGAGGGAGGAGTCCATTACATAAAAAGCAAAGAAACAAACCAAAAGCCCCCAATAGACGCTAGCGCATGATTCAGTGTGATTTAGGTAATGTCAATAAAGCATGTTTTACTGCACGGAAGTATAACAGAGTATGTATGATCTCTTACCTTTAGTGTTTATTTTACTAGCCATTCCAGGAGGCAGGTAGGAAATAACTAGTTCAGGTCTAGAGAGAAAACCAAGAAATATTAGAATAGCCAGCATACTACTGGTCTTCACAGCTAGTAAACATTATCACGACCAGTGACTTTTTTTTTTATAAAGGCCATCATTCTGTAATGTGACAATGCATTCTGTCATCATGGACAAAAACAACCCTCATTTTTCCCTCCCACCATGATCTGCTACGTGATTTTGTGAAGAGTAAATGACTTTTTCTGTGAAATGAAAATTAACGGACACTAATTTCCGCAAGTGTGGAAATCCTGCAGACGTGTAAGTAAGACACACAAGCACGGAAACTCAGCTGCCCACGAGTGCCTCAGGAACACTGGAGCAGATACAAATCCGCGTCTTCATCCTCCATTCAAGTACTAAGGAATGCTAAGAGTCAGCACAGTGTCTGTGACCAAGTCGAACACCACCCTGGCGAGGCAGGTGTCCCCCTTCTCCTTGTACGGAAGAAGAAAATCTACACGGGTTCAAGGATAAGCCAAGGCAGGGGCCTGGGCCAGGGCTGCAGCTCAGAGCTGCGCGTTCCAATCCAAACGACAAAGCCTTAGCCATCGCCCACAGCTAGGAAAAACTTCAAATGGAAATAGAACTTTACTGCTCTGATTCCAAAAATGACTATATGGGCAAATTGAACTTACTTTTTAACAACAAACTTGATTTTATTACTCCCACGGACAATCCTTTCAAGGCGTGGGATTCCAAACCAGGTAGGGCTGCGGAAGGGAATTCCTTCTGGCAAGCCTTCTACATAAAGGAACTCGGGGTTTGATTCAAACACGGGGTATGGAACTTTTACTGCCTCTGTGAGTCCAAGAGCTTGAGCTGCAAGTTAAGAGAACATAACGTATGGAAGGTAAAATGTTATGGACATTCTTTTTAAAAAATTTTTCATTTTATCAAGGTATAGCTGACGTAAAACATTACATTAGTTTCAGGCATAATGATTTGGTATTTGTACAAACTGCAAAAGGATCACCACAGTAAGTCGCGCTAACGTCCGGGCATTCTCAAATGTGTTATGCAAAGACTCCCTACCATCTAGCAATCTCCACTCAGTATTTTTTTTTAAGGGGAGTCTCCCACTCCATTATTGGAAGCATTTTGCGTAGTATATTGTGCAAAACTGAAGAATGGGCCTAAAAAATAAGTATTTTGAAAAAAGACCATTTTAACACTTTAACAAATCAAAAGGATAGTTCCATTATTAGTCAAAATGATCTCTGTGCTCTGGGCAGAAATGAACTATGGGCCACGGCACACTGACAGAGACAAGTCTGCTGTTGGTAGATACAAACTGCATATGGTGCACCTAAGCGGAACTCATCAAGTTAGAGAGAGCAGAGGCAGAGATGGAAGATTCCCAATCCGGGACACAAAACATTAACACCTTTTAATAATGACGGATGGGAAGGCCCCGGGGGTACTGCTATCGCTCCCACTCCTTACTTCCTTCTCCATGACAGACACACCCAATCAACTGAAACACTCTTGCTGAATCAATCTCCTCAGAATCCTCCTCAAGACAGCGCTCCAGGAAACCGCTGTCAACAAATCTACGTTGAAACAAATGATGAAACCTATTTGCTGTACGTGCGGTGTTAGCCAGACTCGAAGTGCAGACAGTGGGATTGGGCCTTCCCCCAACCCCTCCCTTCCTCTCCCATTTGGACATACCAGAAAATCTAATCTGAGAGAAATAAAGTAACTTGCTCAGGTTAGGTAGCGAATTTAGTAGCAGAAATAAATGAAAACCCAGTTTCTGGGACCTTCCTTCCGTAGGTCCTGAACGGCTATAATTCATTCAGAATGCTGCCTTTCATTTAGGTTTCTAAACTAAGACATAATCACTGGGTTTTACTTACCGAATTTCAAATTAAAAATCTCCTCCACCTGCTTCCGTAGCTTGGTAATTCTGACATTCCAGTCTTCTTTGACTAGAAAGCAAAAATAAATGTAACCAACAACGTTCCTCCTTGGTGCGGTCACAAAATTAGGCTGGATGTCGTTCTTCCTGGTTATGTTCTTTTTTAGAAGAATCGGATCCATCTGACACACAACCCTGTATCAGTTTCGGGTGTACAGTCCAGTGATGCTCTGAATTTGATTTTGTTTAGAAACAAAACCTCTGGGTCTTAAGGAAAAGAAGGGTTCCCTGCACCTGTCAAACATGAGAACTTCAGGAAGACAGAATTCAAATTTCAGTTCACACTGTAAATAAAGAACTTGTTCCTAAGAATGCTCTAAATGAGTGGTTTTCGAGGGCTCTTCCTTGGAGGAGCACCACAGGATCCTGTCAGGGCAGGGCGGAACAGCCATGCAAGGGCCCGGGCACGCCACGCCTTCCCAGAACAGCTTTGATTGTATCAGCTTTCTGTACAGGCATTCCTTGTCTTATCAAACCGATGTGTGGCTAGAAATGCACAGAAAGCGAAATTTCAGTATTTGCAGAAACACATGGGAGAGATACATACTAAAGGGATTATGGAGATGTGACTTGACACTCCTCTCATCTATATTCTGGCTTATTTACTTCCCCTTATTCACAAGACAACCACCATCCCCTTGGAAATAAAGGGAAAATAAGCCATTGCAGAAGACACGTAGGATGTCACTTACTTAACAGACACTCAGGGCTTGTTTGGTGGAGCTGTGGATAGAGAGAAGCAATGGAGGGTGATGACGGGAGGGGCTGGACAAAGAGAGGAGACGAGAGAGTAAGCAAGAGAGAGAAAGAGAGAGCAAGAAAGAGGGTAGGGTAGAGCACAGGGATCGCATTCAGGGTGGAAGTCATCTGTGTCTGTGGACAGAGGCAGTGGGAAATGCTGGGAAAGTTCTGGAAATAATGCTAAAGGTCAGTGGCCTGGGAAAATCTCGTAATACACTTTACTTTTACTGTAGAAGTACTTTAAAACTCTTACTTTAAAAGAAAACCTACCATCTCAAGGGTTTCATATGGTGTGGCTCAACCGTTCAGCCAGAGGAAGAAGTCTGGTACAAACCAAAAACCATTACTAAAAAACATCGTGACTCTTCTTCTCCAAGGTCAAGAGCTTCTGTTTACTTGTCCAGTTTCTGCCTCACCCTACACCTCCTCTGCTGGTAAAGATCTCTGCACTACTCCTCCCGGGAAGCAAGTAACCCTCCCTGTCCTGCCCCTTCAAAGCTCAATCATCTGGTTAACTCCAGGAATTTCTCACATGTGACACATGTGTATCTGTTACAAAATTGAGGGCAAAGTGCCCCCCCCAGTGTGTTTAAGCATACATCTTTTATCAAATCTCATATGTCACGCCAAGAATTAAGCAGACCTTTCTAATGGCGTAACTAACTCTTGTCACGCAGTCTGACGTGAATTGGCCCAGCAAAAAACGGATGCCTGGTTTACTGGCAGACCAGATGAACATTTTTGCTGGAATGAAGAATGACGACTTTAATTCTTGCCAAGGTCTCCTACGAATGGTGGAAGGCTAAGTATCGTTAATGATTCAGAGCACTGAGACTTTTCTTTTGAGGACAGGCTTTTCAAGTATCTATGTCAGAGGACAAGAGATCAAGTACAGCTGACAACGGGAGCCCTCAACCTACGGTGCTGGGCACAGCTTTACCATTCTCACGTTTGCAGTCACTATCAGAATTATTAACCAGCAATCACATTAATCACAACCTGGAATTTGCTGTCTCTCTTGAGAAATGAAGTCTTGAACAGAGACTTTTATCATAGTCACACTCATCCAGGTTAACCCAGTTCTACCTTCAGGAATATCACTCTTTCCATTACTTCCCTCAGCAAAATCTATGTCATCCCCAATCCTCCATTCGTCACCAATACTCTGTTTCTTTGCCTAACTCAAAAGTATGCTGAGGAGGTTGCTGTGTGGGTTCTGATGCTCACTGATCACACCATCTCCCCAGCAGGATTCCTGGCAGAGGAGAATTGGGTGTCCCTTGTATGGTGTTTCTCAACCATTTCGCATGCCACTACAAACAAACGACTTTACAATCTCTCCAGCATCCTGGCTGACCTCCGTCGGCTGCCCGCAGGTACCCTCTGCTGAACGGTCAGTATTTAGTACAGACATCTTGTATACCATTTTGCCGCAGTATTTGTAAGAACAACGAACCGTGTGAATTCAGAAACGCCCCCTAGTCCTTGGCAACAGAAGTCTGTGACGCTGTAGAAGATATGCAAGCTGTGGTCACTTTTTCTGCCACTAGGCACAGTAAACAAAAAGATGGCAAAGAAATAAAGGCAGACTTACAGCCCAGATGAAGAAAATAAGACCATTCATTCACACAACCGAGACTGAGACCTCCAGGTTCTATTGGGCTCTGAGGTCAGTGCAGCTGCTGGAATTGCAGTGTTTGTCATTAAGAGAACAGGGGCCTTATGAAGAAAGATTAAGGTCTGAATCTGTGTGGGTCTGCCACATGAGCCACATGTGGCAACCAAACACTTGAAATGTGCTTCACTGACGGGAGTCAGACTCGAAGTGTACAATATGCAACAGTTTTACCTCATCATGTATTTATTTTGATTACAGGTTGAAACACAGATTTGGCTACCAGAATATTAAAAATGACACATTTCTACCCAACACCACTGATCTAAATTCAAAGCCTGAGCTTTCCCAAAACTACCTGGGTGTGTACTGATACATGAAGGAGGGCCTGTATTGAGCGTCCACAAACGATTTTCGGGGGAAAGGGAGAAAAGATGAGCTCCATCACTTTAAAAGATTGTCAAATTCCTTAAAAACACTGATCTGAGTTTTAAAAAGGAATTCACAACCATCTTACCTGGTGTGTTCGTTCTTGGCTGAGTGACTTCAGTAGTACTGTGAGTCAGAAGCTCCGGTCTGTGAAAACACAGGTGAGGTGAGTAACAGAGCGTGCAGGAACGCCTGGGGCCTTCCTGCAGTTCACACAGTTGTGAACTGTCACTGAGTGCCACTATGGTTCATTCCAACCTCATTTCCAGTGGGGGGGGAAAAATCAGTTGGAGGACTCGATTATTTTGAAAATAGCAATTTTCACAGATTCCAGTTCGGACCTCTATGCCCTCAAAGGCATTTGAAGCTCAACCGTGCAAAATAGTCATTTCACCCGCAACAGTTCAACTGTTTCTAAAACCTCAGATGAGCTCCACCACAATACAGTCAGAAATATCTAGCTGCGTTGTCCTAAAAAGATCCCTCTCTCCCTTACACAATGAGACCCAGTGACCACACAAACACACAAGCCCCAGTGAATAAGCCAGAGCTACACATTCTACCCCTCCCGCACCCTTCTATATTAAAGCCAGACCTTCTGCACTTTCTCCCTGCCCCCAAATCACCACTATCCTTCAAACTCAAGCCAGAAGAATCCTTTTAAAATGCAAATCCAAATGATTATAATTTTTTTTAAAGTAAGCTCTACGCCCAACATGGGGCTTGAACTCGCAAACCCGAAATCAAGAGTTGCAAGCCATACCGACTGAGCCAGCCAGGCATCCCTCTAAACTCTTTTAAAAGGAACTGGCTTTAAAACCTTTTAATTACTCCACTGATAGTACAGGACCAAAGGCCTTCCTCCACATGCCCACATCTGCCTGGCTTCCCATACCCACGGGCATCACTCCTTCCACACGGAATGGTGCAGTTATGTGACCCCTTCCTCTACTTTTACTATTCCCTGTATTTGAAGGCCCTTTCCACTACTCTGTGCACAGCTGACCCATCTACCTGCCACCCTCACCTTCTTCCTCAAAGCACCCAGTAACACCTTATTGCATTTATCTCTACAATAAGTCTCCCAAGACAGGGTTCCTATTGGACCCAGTTCTGTCTATCTGGTACCTGATACTAAATAAATATTCGCTCAATAAACGAACCTAACTGTAATACAACTTAATTTTAAATATGGAGAGTAAGTCCAACGAAGAGGGGAACAAAAGACCCACTTGCATGAAATTAATCTCTATTAAGGAAAGCATTACATTTGTTTCTGGAGATTTTATCATCTTACCTTTTAATAACAAATTTAATTCGATTGCCCACTTGTATGATCTTCTCCAGCCTTGGGATGCCATACCACGAGGGACTTCTAAAAGGAATGTTTTCAGGTAGTCCTTCCACGTAGAGGTCATTAGGATGTGCCTCAAATTTCTGGTAAGGTACAGCCTTGGCCTCCGTGCTCCCCAAGGCTTCAGCTTTACAAAGGAAAAGCAATTCAGGAGATTAACCTTCTGATGAAATCACAGTTTAGTACAATCCAAATCCAAAACAAGGTAGTGGTCAACTTTTTGAAAAGCAAACTAAACTCTGGAAACACACACACTAACTATGGAAACAGGCTCAGTACAGCAAAGGCAAGTATGAATGGCCCATGATCAAGAGGTAACTTCCGGTGGAGGGAAGTTTTTGGATTCGAAGACCATCTTAATAGCGTGAAGATCCTAGAAGAGATTTTTCAGTATCTTTGGGAAGAAACAGAAGGATAAGAGAACTACCACAGCAAATAAAGAATGTAACTTAGATACTACTTTTTCAAATCCTCTGGAGGCCGACTTCTGCTGCGCGCCGAGTGTGATAATCCTATAGCTGTTACTGCAGGCTCTATTTTTTACTTATATTGCAACCATGAGATGCATGTTCTTTACCCCTCAGAACTACATGAGTGTGGCATTTTAAAAGGAAATAACTTCTGCAAAGAATGCATGGAATGGGAAATAAAAATAGCAAGCAGAGACTGGTTTAGATTAAAAGAAGCATAACAACCAGTGCTAATGCATGAATGTTGTTTAGACCAAGATTCAAAGCAAACCTTTCAAGGTACTTTTCAGATGAATGAGGAAACTCACAGACGGACTGGCCAAGAGTGGGTACAAAGGAATGGTTAATTGTATCAGGCGTGATGACCTGGTGCTCGTGTAAGAAAATGAAAGCACTATTCACAAAAGAGCAGTGAGCACAACAGAAATGAAGCTGTGCCTGTGACGTGCTTTATAATATTCCTACCAAGGGAAAAAAGAGGAAAAGATGAACAGTGTGGAAAAATCTTAATGATCACGGATTCTGAAAAATGGGTACATGGGAATGCACTGCACTGCTTTTCTAGTTCTGAATAGGTGGAGAATTAGAATTTCAAAGTGTAAACATGAAATTTCTAATCTCTGCTCTGAAACCACACTCAAACAGAGGTCTAATAAGATTCAAGGCCTTCCATCAAACTTCTTCCTAATTTCCTTAGCACCAAATCTGAAGGGCCCCAAGTACAGGATCTCTCTCTCTCTCTTAAAAGGTTTTACTTATTTGTCAGAGAGACAGAGAGACAGAGAGAGGGAACACAAGCAGGCGGAGTGGCAGGCAGAGGGAGAAGCAGGCTTCCCGCGGAGCAGGGAGCCCAATGCGGGGCTCGATCCCAGGACCCTGGATCATGACCTGAGCCGAAGGCAGACACGTAACTGACTGAGCCACCCAGGTGTCCCAGGATCTCTTTGCTATAAGAATGTGTATTTGAAAACCACACACAGGGGGCGCCTGAGTGGCTCAGTCGTTAAGTGTCTGCCTTCGGCTCAGGTCGTGATCCCAGAGTCCTGGGATCGAGCCCCCTGTCGGGCTCCCTGCTCAGCAGGAAGCCTGCTTCTCCCTCTCCCACTCCCCCTGCTTGTGTTCCCTCTCTCGCTGTGTGTCTCTCTGTCAAATAAATAAATCTTAAAAAAAGAAAGAAAGAAAGAAAGAAAGAAAGAAAGAAAGAAAGAAAGAAAGAAAGAAAGAAAGAAAGAAAGAAAACCACACATAGTGTAATAAAGATCATTACTGTCAAAAGAAACACTCCCTCAAGAAATGTGGTAGAGCCTTTCACACCACACCTGGGAGATACGATATGATACGTAATACAATAATTATTACTCAGGGAAATATAGCAAAAAAGAATAGTCATAATTCTACTGAAACTCCTATGAAATAAAAAAGAATCAACTGCTGGAGTAGAGAGAGGAAGAGCAGAAGTTACGGGAAAGGGGGAAGGCCAACTGCATTAGCTGGTCACCAGTGAGGCTTCCTCTAGAGAAAACAACAATCTGCCTGGCTCCCTATTCCCCTCATGTCCCCAGACGTAACACCTCTTGTGTACTATGTACCTTTCCCCCCGTGTCTGGGGGAGTCCCACTGTGCCTTCTGCTCTGCCACGTTCTCAGCACCTGGCGCCCGGGTGTCCACGGATGCCCAAGGCCTAAAACGGACTATTCTGCTGAAGCAGTGGAACCTTCTACATTTAGAATGTTTGACACTTACAGAAAACGTAAGCTTTCCCCTTCCCCTCTCAGGAACCTTAGAGAAAACAGCAACCCTCTCTACATTACCTACAGTCCTAGACTCACCTAAGGCCATGAGCAAAAACAAAGAACCAGACTTTTATTGTTTATAATGTAGCAACACGTAAGCTCTTACCTATTTTCTTAGCTCTGACACCAAGCCAGAATATTTCCCATTGGCTCCTTTTTGTGTGAGTGAGTATATGGGCTTGTCAACAGCCTCCTCTTCCCACAAGGCTGAAGTCAGCTTGCTTGGCAAGCATCAGTGGTGCTAACAGGTTTGGCCGACTGTTTTCCCAAGCTCAACTTCCAGAACCACACGTGAGGGCAAAGTTTAAACCTGTTCATGCAGATACTCCTGGACTCTAATGACACTACGGTGGCCTTCTTCACCTGATTCATGTTACTAAATGCCTTGGAAATAAAATGATCTTTAAAGTGGGGAAGATGCTTTAGTTTATTGCTCACTAGCTGACTTCCAACCAGACGTACTAAGAGGAGAGAACTTGTCACTAAGGTCCTGAATTCACATTGGGTAGTCAAGAAGGACAGGGATCAGGAGAAAAAACTTAAAATTCAGACTTCTCCCCAATGCCTTCAATTCCCAGGTCAAGAGTAGAGATAAACAACATCTAGTCAGTGACCTAAGTTCGCAGCTGCCACCTGAGAAATACCTAAGAGCTGGTTTATTACGTCTTTAACACCCACTGCCGTGCACCCCTCCAGGAAACTGCAGGGCAAGTAAGAATCATCACCCAGGAGACTTGGCTTTTTGTGGCAGAACTCAAATGGTTTCTCTCGCAGAACAGTGAGAACCGCTGCAGTCCTTGGGACTCTCCGTGCCAGCCCGCCACGCTGCCCTCCACCACAGCCTTCCCCGTGCAGGGCAGCTGGGGCGCTTCGGGACGTCCTCTGGTCTTCTCGGTGACATAATTTCACGAGGTCCAATGTACACTACCTGACTGAAAGGCTCAGTGATTTCTGGCGGCTTTAGCACACAGGTCCGTGACACTGGTCTCTTCAGGAAGTATTTGGTCTGTACCTACTCCAGCACTAAGCACGGTTCTGGCAGTAGACAAGACATGCAAGATCTTGGCTGTCATTATCTACAGTGTTGTAGTGGGAGGCAGAAGACCACCATTAGTGCTTCAAGGAACGAAAATGGGTATGAGACCGGATGTGCTTAATAGTGTGCGGTAGATGGGTACCCCAAGTGAAGACCAGGCCAATGCGGCCACATTTAAATTGAAATGTAAACGAAAAGGAGAGGCACAAAAACATCTGAGGTCCCGGCAAGGCAACACTCCCCAGGAGGGCATGACCTTCGAAACTTAAAGGACAAGTAGACCGTCACTGCAGCCAGAACGAAGTGAGCCAGTGGGACAGTCCAGGAGGTGCTATCAGAAGAAAGGCAGGGTGGCTATGACCGGGGACTGTGGGGTTAATTCCAAGAACAAAGGGAGGCCATGGAACAGAAAACAGAAAGGGGACATGCCTCCGTTGTATGTTTTTAATGAGATTGAAACCTAGCTGCTTTGTGGCACTGGCTCTGTGCTGGGAGAGACGGGAGCAGAGGAAAGGGTAGGGATTGGGGCTGAGCTCAAAGTCCAGTCAGCGGGAGGCCTTGTGAGAATCAAGAAATGCAGGGTGACTCCCAGGGCTTTGGCTGGGACAATGGGGGAGAGGGTGGTGCCCCCCAGAAGGTCGGGGAAAGGAACATGGTGCAGAGGGGGACAAAGATCCTAATTCGGACATGTGAAGTCTGCAGAGGTATCAAGCAGGTGGGGGGAAAAAATAAAGTTCTGATGTCAAATGGGAGTTTCCACGGCTCGAAACTTAAATGTAAAAGCCATCAGGAAACAGAGATTCCGATATGTTCACAACGGGAGATGGGAGGGACTGGCTGACCAGAGAGCACAGCAGGGGAGGAGCCAAAGGACTCAGGACCAAGCTGTCAGGCAGCACTCCAAGCTGGACAGACTGAACTAAAGGGAGGTGCCATCAAGAACGAAAACGACAACCAGGGACACGGGAAGAAACCAACAGTCACCCAGGTTCGTAACTGTCCATATAAATGGTTTAAAACAGTGAAAGCAAGAAAAAGAAGAAACACAGCCCTGTTGAAGGCAAGACAAACCAGGGGAGAGCGGCCCAGGGTAACAAAAGATGCCGCGGTGACAAACCAAATGCAAGTACGGTCAAGTGTTCAGGGATGGGAGCCGGCAAGGCCAGGGAGTAAGAGGAGAACAGTGTGGGGCACACCACGTTTTTGGATAACCAGCACTCAGGGACAGACTGTGACCCAGGCCTGCTCCTACAGAGAGGCACGCCAAGTGCTGCAGAAGGGGCCAAAGACAAAGGACTCCTGGACTGCGAGGGGCCCGACGCTGTACCAGCGACACTGGGTCAGAGTTACTCAGGAAGAGAACTCGCGCTTCTGCTGCAGAGCTCTCTCCCCTCTGGTATGGGCCTAAAACTCTTCAGGATTAACATATGTATATTCACCAATGAAAGAAAACTGGAGGTGACACACTGGTCAGAAGGGCTGAAATGAACAAGTCAGGAAACAAGAAATGTTGGCGAGGATGCAGAGAAAGGGGAACCCTCCTACACTGTTGGTGGGAATGCAAGCTGGTGCAGCCAACTCTGGAAAACAGTATGGAGGTTCCTCAAGCCTAGAGCTCCCGGATGACCCAGCAATTTCACTACTAGGGATTTACCCCAAAGATACAAATGTAGTGATCCAAAGGGGCACCTGCACCCCAATGTTCATAGCAGCAATGTCCACAAGAGCCAAACTGTGGAAAGAGCCAAGACGTCCATCAACAGATGAATGGATAAAGAAGATGTGGTATACACACACACACGCGCGCGCGCGCACACACACACAATGGAATATTACTCAGCCATCAAAAAAATTGAAATCTTGCCATTTGAAACTGACGTGGATGGAACTAGAGGGTATTACGCTGAATGAAATAAATCAATCAGAGAAAGACAATTGTATGATCTCACTCACATGTGGAATTTAAGAAACAAAACAGGATCATAGGGGACAGGAGGAAAAAATTAAACAAAACAGAATCAGAGAGGGAAACAAACCATAAAGACTCTTAATCATAGGAAATAAACAAGAGCATTGCTGGAGTGGAGGGGGTGTGGAGTGGAGGGGATGGGGGGATAGGGTAACTGGTGATGGGCATTAAGGAGGGCACATGATATAATGAGCACTGGGTGTTATATGCAACTGATGAATCACTGAACTCTTCTTAATTATATGTTTTTTAAAAAGGGGAAAAAAGAAAACAAGGTGAATCATTTCACTGTATTTACTTTCTTAAAGCAAAATTTGGGGAACTTATTCTGTAATATACTTTAGTCGTGGGGGATATCACACTTACCAAATTTTTTGCAGAAAAGCTGATCTACCATCTTTCGCAATTTAGTGATTCTGGCATACCACTCTTCCTTCACTGTTAAGAATAACAAACATATAACGTCCTCAAACTAGTGGCATTACTAAACTAGGTCAATTAAGTAATGAATTTTTTTAAAGTTTATGTATTTAAGTAATCTCTACACCCAACATGGGGCTTGAACACACGACCCTGAGAGGTCAGGAGTCGCACCCTCCACCACCTGAGCTAGCCAGGCGCTCCTGTTCTAAGATTATTTCTAAGATTTCAGAATGTGTTTCTTAAAAACATTGCTGACACCGAATAAAAAGAACAAATGAAACAATGACAAAATGGAAATTAATAACTCAGTAATTTCACAGGTACTCTCAAGTGTCATGATCATAGCTCGGAAACAGCAGAGTGCAGTTCACTGAACAGTAGCCTGCAGGTGAGCTCCATGATGGTAAATTTAGGGATAGGATAATGCTGGCGAGCCTTCATCACACCAACTCAAAGTGACAAGATTTCCATTTTCTAACCCCACCCCCAGCCCTCTAGAGCTGAGCCAAGTGAAGTAAGAGAACAAGTCACAATTGTATTTCCCTGAAACACGTCTCACAAACAAGTGATGATACCCACAGCTCTGTGCTCTAAGAAGTAAGCCCTTTTATGTCCTGTGGATAATGACGAGGGATGGGGGTGCCTGGGTGGCTCAGATGGTTAAGCGTCTGCCTTCGGCTCAGGTCATGATCCCGGGGTCCTGGATCGAGTCCCGCATCGGGCTCCCTGCTAGGTGGGGAGCCTGCTTCTCCCTCTGCCTCTGCCTCTCTCTCTCTCTTTCTGACTCTCATGAATAAATAAATAAAACATTTTATAAAAAAAAAAATGACGAGGGATGATTCAGTTGACTAATGCAGATGTGGGTTAACACACTGATTCACCGTGCCAGGTAACAGACTTTGTGTCTCAGAAGTAGAACGAGCTTAGTTCTCTCAGTCTTCCCAGCAATGTGATGTTTGCACTTATTTATAATGGATTATTAGGAAGAACATGGGTTTCCTCTTCCAGAGAGCAGAGAATATTATTTCGATATTGTGTATTTCTTGTATATAATGTTCTGATTTGACACATTTTTTTAAAGTAACCTCTATGGCCACAAGGGACTCCAACTAACGACCCTAAGATCAAGAGTTGCGTGCTCTACCAACTGAACCAGCCAAGGACCCCACTATGACACACAGTTTGAAACAAGACTGGAGACCTACCTCCTGAAGCTGGTTTATCAAGCTGTAAGTCTTCACGTGTTGAATTCAGAAGTTCATGTCTGCAAGGTGAGAAAAAGTACTAAGTATTTACCAGGTAACAGTTAGCAAAAGTAGCAACTACTAGTACTTATTAGATACTCTGTCGTGAAGACTAGTTTTAAAAAGAAGAGACAATCTGAACTCTTGAGCACAATTAAATCCTCATTTCTGGAGATTTCCAGAGAATAATAAAACCAAATGGTAATTGCAAATTGTTTCATAAGGTGCATCTTGGAATATGTATCCTTCACGGAAAGAGTTCACTTTGCAACCCAAAGATACCTTATAAAAGTGTAACACCAGAAGAAGAGAGCCACAAAACTTTTTAATGAGATCTTTTAATTTTACATTATACTCAAGAGTACCTCACTTCAACACAATTATAAACTGGTTATAAAAATCCTAAATATATTTCAACACTAACACATCTGTAAGATAGATTACATGTTTTTTATTTTGTAATATAAAACTGCCCAGAAAATACAATTTCTAGATAACAGAATTTTCACAATCTAACTTATATAGCCCATCATTCCTTTTTGATGTAATGACCTAAAGTCAGCGGTTGCTGGTAGGGGTGGGGATTGGGTCAGAGACAAGAATGACCCATTTCAGAAATGTTGGAAGCTAGCACAGGATTGAATCAATGGTTATATATAATATTTAAATATTAGTGAGTGAGAAATAAGACATTGGCTAAACTCTATAGAATTACCCTTCTAAAACAAAATACATAACAAAATACATACATCAAGACGAACCACCTTAACCATTAGAGAAAGGCTTTAGAAGTCCCCCTCAAGGGGCGCCTGGGTGGCTTAGTTAAGTGTCTGCCTTCGGCTCAGGTCATGATCCTAGGTCATGATCAGCAGGGAGCCTGCTTCTCCCTCTCCCTCGCTCTCTCTCTCAAATAAATAATGTAAAAAAAAAAGTCCCTCTCGATGTAGAAGAGGGCTTACCATAACTATAACTAAGTATACTGAAAGGACTTGAAACAGGATGTGCATGGCACAAAGTATCCCATGATATGCCTGCATTAACATTTAAACATCCAAACACAGTTTTATACACTTGAAGGTTAGCAAATACTAGCAACACTATATATCTGTATATAATAAACTCAGTATAAATTCTATATATTAAAACTCTATATAACAAACCTATAAAATTCTATTTATTTTGCTATTTAAAATGAATTTAAAACCTCTAATATTAAAAGCATAAAATGACAGTGCAAAAGAGTTTTCTTAAACTTATTAATGTATCATTAATACATCAAGCAGTGTATGCTTACTGATGGTTCTTGGCTAGTGTCAGGGTTTTAGAACAAGCCCATTGGTTGACAATTCAATTTCATGAGTCCACTAGATCTCAAAACTAAAAATTTATCTGCAACAAGTTTCTCTCTGTGGAGGACAGCTCACTTATTATCTTGAGGTACCTATCTTAGGTCTTTTTCATGCTTAATTAAATCTTAAAAGCTGTCATCCCCTTACTGAATACCAATACAGATGCAAGCATGCTTGGCTGTAATCTCTGATCAAAGTAGTTAAATTCCCATTTTTTCAGCACAGTACCAGAGTGTTCCCAAAGTAATGAAGTTGAATACTTCTGCAAATGATAAATACTATTATTCCACTACGGGTTTTTTTTAAGGTTTATTTTATTTGAGAGCAAGCAAGGGAGTGCAGGGACAGGGGGCAGAGGGAGGTGGAGAAAGAGAATCTTAAGCAGACTCTATGCAGAGCCCAAGGCGTGGCTTGATTTCAGGACCCTGAGATCACGATCTGAGCCGAAACCAAGAGTCAGAAACTTAACCGACTCTGCCACCCAGGAGTCCCTATTCCACTGCTTTTATTTACTTTACTGTTTTCAGTTCAAGAGATGTCAGAAAAAAAGTTTAAAAATCAGTTACAATATGAACACAGTTCAAAAAGCCTCATTCCCAATAGAAGGACTTAAAATGAAAGCCATGTCTTCAGACTTAGCAGAAAATTGGAGAAAGACAATGACAGCTATACGTCAATCACATATGGGCAAATATTCATATTCTAGAAGCCAAGTCTGGGCATGACCAAGAAAATCCTGTCCACAGCGACACATTAAGGAGAAAGGAGTAGAGTATCAATGTATCAGTATAATATTTTAGAAAAGCAATACAGTACCAATCAATATCAATAAATAGTGTCTTGTTTTAAGCGTTATTTATTTATTTAAAGCCATGTCTTTCAGCAGAAGCAAACCCATCGCCACTCCCTGCGGCCCGAGTACCACTTGGTCGAAACCCATAATGGTTTATCTTTCTCGTGCCTGTACCTGGTTGAGGAATAAGCACTTGACAGAATTCTAACCAGAGAAGGGTAAGGCCCCTTCCAAGAGAAACAAAGGTAGCTGCTGTCTCTCCTCTACACCTTGCCTGGCTGTGAAGCCTGGAATTACTGCATCCAGCACACTACTGGTCTAAGGAAACAGCACAAGGAAGGAAGAATCTGGAGAAGAATAAAAGCAGAGTTCCATGTCCCAGTTTTAATCATCCTACCTCTGACCTCCTTGTAAGGTAAGCATTTTACTGTATGAAGTTGACTGACAAGGATTTTTTTCCCTTACTGCTGGAGATCCTAACTGCTACCCCACCCTTTCTATGTCAGGAAGTCTCTATTTGGGATGCCTGGGTGGCTCAGGCAGTTAAGGGTCCGACTCTTGGTTTCGGCTCAGGTCATGATCTCAGGGTTGTGAGATGAGCCCCATGTCCGGCTCCATGCTCAGTGCAGAGTCTGCCTGAGAGTCTCTCTCTCTCTCTCTCTCTCAATCTCTCTAAAATAAATAAATAACTCTTAAAACAAGACACTGTTTGTTGATATTGACCGGCATTGTATTGCTTTCTTAAAATATTAAAAATTTTTAATTCTGATTAAATGAATACTGATACTCCTTTCTTTAGCAGACTTAGAAGAAAATTCGAGAAAGACAATGACAGCTATATGTCAATCACATATGGGCAAATATTCATGCTCTAGAAGCCAGATCTGGGCATGAACAAGAAAAACGTGTCCACAGCGACACATTAAAATGCGGTAAATAAAATAATATATAACTCAAATTTAATTAAAATACAGCCCTAGAGGTTAATGAACATTTGACAACAGTATAAAAAGATGCACTAAACGAGAACAAAGACAAGAGTCCAAAGAGCGTCTTACTTCTTAATCACAAAACGAATCCTTTCCTTTGCCAGTAATATCCTCTCAAGGCGAGGAATTCCATAAGTAGATGGCCTTCTAAAAGGAATTCCTTCCGGAAGTCCTTCTACATAAAGATCTTCAACGTGTGACTGGAAAAGAGGGTATGGGATCGTCACAGGGCCTTTGGCTTTTATAGCTTGAGCTTTAAGGATAAAAAGAGAGAGGAAAAATCATTAATTGGCAGGGATTAACCACACAGTTTGTACGACAGAGTAATTGAATAGGTACTGCTCTGTAACTTTTGTAACTTTATCTTTGCTTCTGTTTACTTTAACTGAACCACAAAAAAAGTAATACAGAGGAACTAAAAGGAAAAGAACAACAACGATGCCGGTACTCTAACCAAATCTGCAATCAAATAATGTATTATTTTGGGGGAACGCAGATGTAGCTAGACGATCTACTGAAATCTAAAGAACGTACGATCCAGAAAAACATACCGGTTCACACCAGTTAATACATATAGTATTTACAGGAAATAGTATTTTTCAACGATAAACATTAGTGTAAAAAGGATTTTTTTAATGAAATAACAGAAGCAGAAAATTTTTCTGAATTGTAAATATTCTGCTACAATTTCTTTGTCCAAAGGTAAAATAATGCAGCAGCTGCAAAAGGTCAAAAGCATGGGGAGTCTCAAGATTCAAATATAATGAGAAGACCTTAGTGATCAAACAAACTAAAGGGTCAGATTCTCTAAACAACAGGGTACATCTGAACATCACTGGGTATTACATGTAATGTTTGCAGGTGTGATAATGGAGATTAAGACGTGGGGCTCAAACCCACGACCCCGAGCCGAGATCAAGAGTCGCCTGCTCTACTGACTGGGGCCACCAGGTGCCCCTCAACTCCCCATTTTGAAATGTAGACTTCTTAGAGCTGAAATGACAGGATGTCTGGGACACTACTACAGTTTTAAAATAGGCTTGCATCAAAAAGAGATGGGACAGACGAGAGAGGGCAAGAAGGAAAATATTGTAATGTTAAAGGCTGTTGAATGTGGGTGATGGATACTTAGAGGGTCTCTGTATCATTTACTTTTGTTCGGAAATTTTCATAATAAAAAGGTTTTAAAAAGCATCGGTTAAGCTCATAATAGAGGCACATTTATAGACTATCAAAAATTCCACCGTTAAACGTTCTGATGCTGAGTCAATCGACGACAAATGTTCTAGACTGCAGACACCTATGGCTTTTCTTCCAAAAACTTCTACTTCACGGGCACGGCACCGCTACGGAAGCAGCTTTCTAGTGCGTATGCTGCAAGAACAGCAGATGAGCTACTGACCTGGCCAGAAAGGCCCCGTAAGCCCCACAGGGAAAGGGACCCCCGTGGCTTCCCCTTACTCCCAACTCCTCCCACAGGAATCCCCCTTCATCAGAACAGCCGCCCTTTTTCACTAGTATTTTAAGTCTGTTGGCTCAACATTAATACGTGTACTGAAGTTTCAAGTGGACCACAGTACACACTAATACTGACATTTAACATCCGTTGTTGACATAGTGCATCTGAAAATCCTATTCACATAACAAAGAAAACATCTTCCTCTAAGGCTATCACCATTGTTTCCACTTGTAAAATGTGAATATTGTTCTTAAAATCTCACAATAGGAGGAAAACATTATTTTTTCTTTTTTTTTTTTTAAAGATTTTATTTATTTATTTGACAGAGAGATACAGAGCAAGAGAGGGAACACAAGCAGGGGGAGTGGGAGAGGGAGAAGCAGGCTCCCCGCTGAGCCGGGAGCCCGATGTGGGACTCGATCCCAGGACCCTGAGATCACGACCCGAGCCGAAGGCAGACGCTTAACGACTGAGCCACCCAGGCGCCCCAACGTTATTTTCTTATATGCAAAATAATGAAATAAATCACCATCACAACAAAAACAAAAACATAATTTTTGTTTCCCTTTATGAGAAGCACTGAGATTTTCTAACAGTAAATTATTTTTACTCGAATCTGTACTACAGTAAGTATATAGTAACAGAAGTATATACAAAAAGTACTTACTATGTACTTACGCACCAGCTATTACAGACACTATGCTGTCTATCTTATCAAATCTTCCTAACACATCCTCAGAGAGGATGAAGAGAAAGGGCTGAGCATTCTGTCCCCAGGGCCTGTAACCTTACCAGCACGGAACAATGCTGAATGTAACAAATTCTGGGAGTTTCTGCTTTGAGTGGACCAATTAAGATCACAGGGAAAACGCTATGGCTCCTGGAGAGGGAGGGCTACTAGGAGAGCCTTAAAGAGAAGTTACTGAATTTACTCTCATTCCGAATCTTCACGGACGGGTGAGCGGTCATCCATGAAAAATGGTACAGGAACTATCATTTCAAGTTTAGTAAACTAAATAATGCCAGTGTAGTCTATCATTTAAAAACTTCACCCAGAGAAACTCAGTGATGTGGGAGAGCACTCCAAAAAGAGGATTTTCAAGTGAAAATTCAGTATAATCAGCCCATTTTCTAGACTCTTAGTCCACTGCAAAGTTAAGAATCCTCCAAATAAAAACACAGTTCAATGAAGGTTGCTATTTTTAGATGATATATATTTTAGGTAATATATACCAACCGGGGGTAAGATGGTGCTTGTTTTTTTGATCACTACCTAAAGGCAGATGTAAGACAGAATAATAAAAGAAAAGGAGAAGACAATTTGAGACCTAACTTAACCAATTACATATCAATTGTCGAGAAAATAAGGACACAAGATGAATACTGGACTTAACACAGCAGATGAAGAAAGACTATTATGAAGAAGCTCATCTTCAATTCGATCTCCAAGATCCTGGACTCTGCAACAAATATGTAAATAAACCCCCAAAGGAGCATGTTGAAGGGTTAAAAGAAATGCTAATTGGTAATCACAGAAAGAAAACTTTCCCAAAACTTCATAGTAATCTAGGAGACAAGGTTTCTAATATTTGAACAGACACTCTCCACAACCTTCTGACGGACCGATACGTCACTGTGAGAAGTGAACTTTCTTACACTGGATGAAAAGTAACCCAATTGTTAAAAGGCTTATCAAAAAACGATTACAAGAATTTCTGAGTTTAGACTTACCATATTTTCTTTCAAACAACTCTTCCACTTGTTTCCGTAGATCAGTAATTCGAGCATTCCATTTCTCTGAAAAATTGAGAGTTTTAAGTTACATCTAAACAATAAATCCCTGCCTGGGGGCACTATTATATTACAATGACCCAACATCTAAAGACTTATTTTCTACATAATACATCCTAATTTTTTTTATATTAAGTAATCTCTATGCCCAACATGAGACTTGAACTCATGACCCCAACCAAGATCAAAAGTCACACATCCTAGTTTTAATAATCCAACTCCATCTATATAATTTTACTGCTTTCTTAAGAACTTTTCCCTTTTTTGTCCTTCTTAGAATTGGTCCAATGAGAGATTATAAGAGATGTTTTTAAAGTTTATTTTCGAGGGGCACCTGGTGGCTCAGTCAAAAGAACGTCCAACTCTTGATGTTGGGGTTGTGAGCTCAAGCCCCACATGGGGTGTAGGGATGACTTAAATAAAGTTTATTTTCAAAACACTGAGTACCTCTTTTCAGCCTGATAATTTCTAAAAAGGTCAGAAAAGACCAGTCCAATTAAACAGTATAAAATGGAGGCAAAAAAGAGGAGGTGTCCAAGGTCATTCAGGAAACCTTCTAAAACACGCCTAAATTGTGTAGAAATAAGTATTTACATATAGTTGCACCCTAAAATAGAGTGCTAAGGAATATAAATACATGTAAACTTACTACTATCTATAAATAAAATCAATTTATATCCAACATTTAATGACTATGACAAATTAAAATACTAAAAAGCTATTTAAAAAATGTAGAAGTTAAATGTTCTACCTATTCAAAATATGGATCGCAAATATAATTTGCTCCACTGATATTTGATTTAGTCCCTTCAAAAATATACACTATCCACTGGGGCTTGGTTAGATTAGCTGCTGGCAGTTACACAGAACACAAAAAATCAAAGTGGGAAACAGATCTTAAATAAGGAAGGTTTTATTTTTTATAAAGATTTTATTTAGTTATTTATTTGACAGAGAGAGAGAGACAGCGAGAGAAGGAACACAAGCAGGGGGAGTGGGAGAGGGAGAAGCAGGCTTCCCGCCGAGCAGGGAGCCCGATGCGGGGCTCGATCCCAGGACCCCGGGATCATGACCTGAGCCGAAGGCAGACGCTTAACGACTGAGCCACCCAGGCGCCCCAAATAAGGAAGGTTTTAAAGCTAAGAAAAACGTCTTAATTGCTGAGTCATCAAAACACTGATTCAAAGTCTATTAAGTGTACTTAACATCAGAAGACACACTGTCTTGTGCTCTGGTCAACTCACACTAAGCTTCAACAGTGTCTGTAAGCATGCTTCAAACTGCCTTGGTTTTCCTCCTGTTAGAATCTAAGGCAGTAATGTATTTTAAAGCATCTCCCCCGCTACACACACACACACACACACACACACACACACACACACGCGCGCGCGCGCGAATGGCTCTAAGTTTTAGGAGAAACAGAAAACGTTCAGAAGGAAAGAAAGAAACGGGGCCTGTATCTGAGGTAGAACCTACCGAAGTTGAACTCCCTCACTTTCCGCTTCCCAGCATTGGCAGGCTCCGTGACTGGTGGCTGGGGGGGCTCGCTGCTCTTTGGTCTCTTGGTAGGTGGAGAATAATCATCATCTTGAAAAAGAAAATCGTCATCACTGGAGGAACAGTCTGAGTGAGTTCTGGCTGCCGTCTGTTCAACTCTCAACCTTCAAAAGTCGGGGGGCCTGTACATGGGTTTGCAGCTGCTCCATCAGTACTTCTCTAAGGTCATTTTAGGCCTACTCCTTCCCAGTTACGCCTGCAGTTTGCCTACTCTCGAGGGGAGGTGTTCAGGTGAAGAGTCCTCATTCTCCTTTGCCTTACTTCGTCTTCTTTAGTCTAATTTGAATTACATCCTCAATTTCCCTGCTCCCCTAAATCCTCTCAGCTCGTAAGATTACAGTTTAAGTCTTTCAGGCAAAAGGTTTTGAGAGACAGATACCTACAATTATACAAATATACACGAAAAGGGGGAGGAAATACAGCTTGAAGAGAAAAATATTTCAGCTTATATAAAATCCAAGCATGCATAAACAAGGGAGGGTAGGTAACTTACGTCAAACACTTTTAACAAACACAAAACTTAGAGAATTAATGAAATAGGGCTACGTTATTTGTGAAACAGATAATGCTGACTGAGTCAACACAAAACCCAGTAGAAATGAACAAGCAGATACTGAAGTACAGAACGTAGACTACTTCAGATGTTCGTAGTGCAAGTTCGTGCTACGATCTTCATGGGTATGTCCTGCACCTCAGTCCTGCTAGGAAACTTCATCTAATGCTAGAATGAAGAACATCTGGATAAAATAAGAAAAGCTATCAATGTCATCTTTTTTCTAGAACCCTGAAAATGTCACGTGGCACAATACTAAGCTTTCTGCTCAAACATCATCCATAAATTACTAAAAATGTCACTTTAAGAAATCTCTACTTGAAACTCAGTATGGGACAGAAAAGAAATAATCACTGTGTTAAAGACCATCACAAAAAGCAGCCATTCAAGTACTACAGATCACTCTTTTAGATAATTTTCACTCTCCTCTCACAGCTCAAGAAATCCGCTCCATGAATGTTGTGTGACTTCACCTTGTCACATGCTCAACGGTGCAGCTGAGGTCAGACTCTGAGTGTAACTCTTAGCACCAAACTAGCATGGTACTCTCCAAGAGATAACAAGAAATCCAAATTCAGCCAAATACACAACATTGCCTGGGACAACCATACATAACTTCTATGCATTTTGCATGTTAATCAAGGGAAAATCTGACCAAAGCCTAAAACACTTGTCTGCCATTCCTCTCAAGGAGTCAGAGAACACGACCAGATGCTGTCGCCTGGCTCACTGACTTCGGGTTCTTCCTCTAATGCCATTTGCTGATTATTCTAACCAATAAGAGAAAAAGTCACTAATGTCACCAATACCAGATTAAGTCACATCAGGACCCATTTATGAGCTGGGAGACAAAAATGCCACGTTCAGGGGATATTGGGAAATGTTATATGAACAACTTACAACACTCTTTCACGTGTTGACTGCCACTGTAGAAACCCTTCCTCAAACCCAGAAAAAAAGAAATCTATTGTAGAAGATTTAAAAATTACAAACTACTAGTAAAATAAAATTTGACCGTGTCATGTGGGCTTATTAAATTACTACAAGGATTAGTGGTCAAATGGCTATAAAAACGGTCAAAACACTATAAAAGATTATCAAGTAATTAAATTCAACCTATAAAGACACATTTGGGAAAACATATGAGGTATCATTAATACATTTACCCTTCCATTCTGAAAATGTACTGGGAAAAAACAAAACAACTTTTTCCATTTCCAGATTTTTAGAAGCCTACGAGTATTTTTATGCTAGTCTGCCTAAAGTAAAATGAAAGACACTTGTTTCACTTAGGAATAGTGTCAAATCATTTTGCTTTATTTTAAGTAATCTCTGCTCCCAACGTGGGGCTCAAACTCATGACCCGAGATCAAGAGTGGCGAGATCAGATCAAGAGTGGCACGCTCTACCGGCTGAGCCAGCCAGGAGCCCAGTGTCAAAGCATTTTAAATGCTTAATGTTAACATTTCTTTACAAACATTAAGCAATGACATTAAAAACAAAAGTACTTTCCCTGTGGGTCATTATTTAAACTGTTAACTGAAGTACATAAAACAAAAAGAGTATAAAATTAAGAAGACAAGAGAGCTGGAGGGTGGTAATGAAGAATCCCAGCAATCTATTATATTCATCTCAACTATAAACTCTTTGAAACTGAGGCCCAGGGAAAAGGACAAGAGAGCCTTTCTTTAAGTGTCAAGACTGCTTCAATCAGTCCAACTTTATTTTGCAACATAGAGAATAGGATAAACATATTTATATTATAAAAGTAACCTCATTAACCATAAACAAAAAAGAACAAAGACAAATCTAGGCGAGTATGTGCAAACAAGACAAGCGATTGATCAGACTGTAATATATTAAAAAGTGGTTTCCCATTTCTCTCCAGGGACAAATAAGTTTAATCTATAAATGTGAACAAATACAAAGAAATGTATTATTTGTGGTAACAAAACATCACACCACACATTCTAGTAAAAGACTAACCCACTTCATATATTTACTAATCAATCTTTGGGTGTTTTAAATCCTGTGAAACGTGGAATGAAATCACAAGAACAGCTCTGAACTTCCATAGTCTTTTCCACTCTTCGCTGCAAAAAACTGTCATTTCTTTTGCAAAAGTATGAGAAAATGTTATTCTTGACCTCAAAAGATCAAAATTGCATCTCTAGCAAAAACTATCACATAAAGCTCTAAGTATTTGCCTCTTGTGACCCTCAGGTCTGGCAGACCGAATGCTGTCATTCTAATTATCATGACATTTCCACATTAGAAGCAACCACTTTTGTGTTAGAGACACCTATTTCAGGAAGCTTCAAATTCAAGCCCAAACTAAAAATGTTTACATCATCAATGCTAAAAGCTTTTAAGATAAATTTCAAAATATTTTAACGTGCACAAGTTGTTATGTGGTAGTAACTAAGAACTACGCTCTCAGTACGAACACAAGCACCCACCACACTTGAGAAAAGGCAGCTACCATCCCTAACTCAAAGAAAAGCCCGTTCTCTTTTTTGCAACGTATTTACAAATATACCTACAGGATAGCACAGACTTCAGGGCTAAAATTTATTACGGCATCCTGAATGCTGAATGCATTAACAGAAAATGAAACAAATTTTCTGGTACTCTTATTTGCAACACAATCCAATAGTAATATTTTACAATCTGACACCTATCTTTTAAAAGTCAAAATAAACAAGACACTACATCCCTTTTGAAATTATGCAGAGCCATGAATTACCCTACACATTTCAAATTAATGGATGGCAGTTTTCATCCATGGATCCAGGTCCCAACTCCTCTAAAACTCTAATTTCTACATAAACAACTGGAAGTTCATTACGTGACTCTTCAGCAGCTATAAAAATCAAAACACAAAAAATTCAAATACTAACCTACTCAACCATCCAGATTCTATGAACGTGCTGGTAACATTTCTAAGATGAGCACAATAATTAAACAATGATGAACAGCAAAGCCTACTTACTGACTCTATTTTCAGAACTCACTCTGAATTCACCCACTTTTATCTCCACTGCCTTGGTCCTGTTCTAAAACACCTAGCCTTGGGCCCTGGGTAACCACACCCAACAGCCTTCTGCGCTGGTGTTCTTGCTCCACCCTGCCTGCTCTCCGTCTTTCACAAAGCAGCCTTGTTTCTACAAAGGGAAGGACAGAACCTGCTGCTCCTTGATCAAAACCCTCCAGTGGACTTGCTTATCTGGTTCATGCCTAAATCCTTACTACCTCGTACAGGTCCCAAGGCACAGACAAGGTGCGTGGTATTTGCGCAATGATTAAATGAATACTTGCAAAGTGCAGCCCTCAAGTACAAGCAGCAGCCAAATACTGACGAAGGTCCTATGCATGAACGTCACAAAAAGGATTCCAACAGAGGATGACAAGTAATCCAGCTACTGAAGCTCTAACAGTGTTCTCCGACGACGGTCCATGTGCCAACTATGTGTAGAAGTGCACCTCTGTGTTGAAGTATTTATGTGTTTCCAGGTACAGGAGAAAGAAAATCTACTACTTCAAATACAGTTTTACTTAAGAAGATGAAGGATTAATTTCTAAATGCATCTCTTTACAATCAATTTAAAGAAAAATCTGGGGTGAAGAAACAAACAGGAGGTTAGGCCACAGCACAACGGACATGTGTGAAAGGCTCAGGTTTGGGAACCAATGTCCTAAAAAAAGTACATGATCAGAGAACCTCTTCTGAAGCACAAAAGATCCCTTTATGACCATGCCCATGACAGCTATATCAAACAATTCTGAAAAAAGATTTTCTCTGCATGCATCAAAGACCTGTCAGCTGTCTGATTTTACCCCCAAATGTGGGCACAGTGTTCACTAAATTAAGGCAAGTGTGGTGCTCTTATTCCAAAGGCGAGTTCCCAAACCTAAGTCACACAAGGGGGGAAGTGTGTACCACTAACTTCAAAGACAAATGGATCACCATGAACGGGCGAGCACGACTCTGAGCACACACCACCAGCAATGGTAAAGATTATGATCCTGGATGACGTGTCTGCATCAATGCCAAATTAGCCTCTTTGCATCTCCACATGATTTCAAATACAGAGATCAATGATAAAGTGTTGTGGAAAAATCTAACAAACTTACTTGATGACAAGTTCTTTTTTTTTTCTTTTGTATACTATTTGGGAAATGCAGAAAGGTATAATGGGAGAAAATAAAAGTCATCCCAAGCAAACAGGATTATCTTCATTTAGCTTCTCTTAAGCTTTCTAGATACAATTTTCCTTTTAAACTTGCTTTGTTCATGAAAGGCAGGGATTTTTCAATCTCGAAACTTCTTATAGTAAGGGTCTTTTTTTCAGGTCACTTACTTAAAACCAAACTGAACAAAAAACCACTCCCCTATTTCCATGTTTGTGTATTTTTTTCTATTATGAGGATATACCACGTTTTATTTTTCTCACTATCGATATTTAACTAGTTTCTACAATTTTGCAATCATCTTTCCAGAAAAAATATACAATATACTTATCAAACAGATGTGTAAGTTCTCATTAGATGTGCATGTAAGTTCTCATTTGACCTTCCTTGTTAATATCACACTTAACAGTTTACCTTCCTTCAAAAAAACCTGGCATTTCACTGCTCTTCTGAACATAAAAGACATTCTACAACTTGTTGATAAATTCAGCTGGGTAAAGCAAACTTCTGGCACTGTCTTAAGATTCAAAGAAACAGGATTTATCACTCTCCTCCAAAGAATCAAAATTGAAAAGACTGACACACTTTAGGTTTATGATCCATTTATTTCATGATTATCTTCAGAGGTCTTGTGCTATAAAAGTATTTATTTTCTAAGCAATTTTAACTGCCTTTATCTGCTTTAAGCGTTCATAAATCCACTAAGTTACTAGTCCTATTTAAAAGTTTTATTCTAGGGGCACCTGGGTGGCTCAGTGGGTTAAGCTTCCCTCTTGGTTCCAGCTCAGGTCATGATCTCAGGGTCATGAGATTGAGTCCCACGTCGGGCTCGCGCTGAGTGGGGAGCCTGCTTAAGATTCTCTCTCTCGCTCTGCCCCTCCCAACCCCTGCTCTCTTTCTCTCATAAAAAAGTTTTATTCTAATTATTTTAATAATCATCTGTTTTTCCTATCTCTACAGAAAGGACAAAGTTCTGAGGGTGCATAATAGTTACATGCTCTTAAGATGTCCTTCTCTGATAACTGAGGTTTCTAACTAAAAAGCAATTAAATTTGAGTATTTAATGCTGACTACAAACAATTCAAAATTGCTTTTAGGTTAGTAAAATTATATTAATGATACAAGAAATATGTATGTGATATTGAGGTATTAACACATGAAGTATGAAATAAATTTTCATGAGAATCATCAGCTATATATATATATATATATATTTCAGAAGCAATGAAGATAAACATTTTGAATAGTATGAAATAGCCAAACATGATAAATAACAAATGACAAAGGAGACAGGTTATTAAAAGAGAGAGAGATCAAATTAAGAAAGGTTAGGCTGCAGGAAAAAACAAAACACGAAACAAAAACACACACAAAAAATCCTCAAAACCTGAAGCACCAAGATGTGTGGTTGGGAAGGGGGAGGGGGGACAAACCTATGGAAATGTGATATATGTATATTTTAAATGTCTGTTATAATGTTATGTGCCGAAAACATCTACACAACTTTGCAAAACTATATATACATGTGTATTTATATATAAAATTACTTTCTGTGTATACACAATAAAATGACATCTACCCGAGTTTAGGGACTTTAGAACAGAGCGGGGGGTGGCGGTGGTAAATAAACCTCCACACAGTGCCATTTACTGTAGTGTTTCAATATTTTACCTTAGGAAAGAAGTACTGGGGGGGGGGGTATCTTTGAGAGGTACAGTGTGAGATATCAATTGAAAAGGAAAAATACCGACATGCATTTAGTAGTTATTACATAGGAAAAGTGATACTGTTGAGAATCCCATTAGCTGGATGTACACATGACTCTGGTCCATCTGCATTCACGCGGGACCTTGGAAGACAAAACTAGGTTTGAAGCCGTTTACCTGAAGGTATTTCTTAAGAACCTATTTGTCGCTACTGCTTCAGAAGTTGTTCTTAAAGGGATTCTGCACTCGCCCTTCATAGTTTTCTAGGGGCAAACGTGAAGACAGACAGACCACCTCTCCACACTTTCCCTTCCGCATCACTGAGGTACTGGTTAGCTCTCTTCTATCACGACCCAACCACAGGTCCTAAAATCTATTCTCATGTGCATCACGTCTGGTCATAGTTTTCATTTATTTTCGAGTCCCGGTGACAGAAAAGGATAGCTCGGTCCACCCGCAGGCCACCGCCCGAGCTCACGGCTTGCTTTGTTGTCTAGAACTCCCAAAGCACCGGCTGCGCTGCTGGGAAGCGGGCTGCTTTGGTCACAAATACACCTATATGCTTCAATTCTTCTCACAAGTTTCCGTTAAGAATGAATGAAATGCATACTTAGCAATGTGAATGTGACAAAGAGTTTTATGACCAGAAGTAAACTTTTGGAATCAAGGCTTTTAGGTAACTAACCTTCAATAGTCACCTCAACTTCGGGGTCCTCACTTGTTTCTGAAGGGACATGCTGAGTAGAATCTTGAAAAAAATAAAATTCTAAAATGACATTCATTATAAAGCACTTTCTGTATGTTCCAACATTTCACTGATTCGTTACTCCAAAAGCAGCCTACAAGAAAATTTTTACTGGCATCTGAATTCAGCTCATAGTTGTTAGGTTAAAATATCTGACCCTTTTCATTGCAAACAGGGATAAGAGAAAACAAAAAGAAAACTCTGGGACAAACTATTTGATAATACCAAGTTACTTGCATTAAGCATTGATGGACTCAAAAACCTCAGATTGTAGAAGAAGGAGAATATAATGCTGTCACTATTGTTTTCCTGCTGTAACTAGAAAATGCTGGGATAGACACAAAGGCTTTCTCTTTTGTTTACTTTTCCCCTCTCCTTTCAGAAATCCTAGGAGTGGTTTACATCGTTAAATAAAACCACAACCAATGTTTTGCTTTGGGGACCTTCATATCAAGACAATGACTGGGACAGATGCATACAGGACTCTATCCCCTAACTTGATACGGACTTAAGATATTTATATTTGTGTTACTACACAAAACAAATGTACATCAGAATGTTAGTGCTGGAAAGCTCAGCTAGAGAGTATCCTCATCAACTCTCTTCATTTTGTAAAGGTTGAGAGATTAATTGATTTGCCAAAGATCATGTTCACTTGTTAGTAAAGAAATAAAGACCAGAACCCAGGTTCGACTCAACTCTGTTCATACAGCAATGTGACAATAAAAATCTCAAACATCAAGTATTTCAAAGCCTAGTCATCAGATACCATTGTGGACTATGGAGCAACGCAGACTGCCTGAAGACTGCCTGGGCCCGCTGTGGCCTGCATACAGGTAGCTCCCTGGTGCATGCAGACCACCTATCTAAAATAGAGATGTTGTTACAGAGGAAACATCTATTACCTCCACACAGTAAAACATCAGGAAAAAAAAATTCATCCACACTATTTTCTATAAAAAGTTCTCAAAAAGAAATGTCAAATATTGTTGAAAATAAGCATCTCGATATTTTCTGCAACAAATGTACTTCAGTTAGAAACCCTAATTCTAATTCTAAAACTGAATTTGGAAAGCTTAGCCAACATTCCAGGGACCTTAAGACCACCTTCTCCTCAAAAGAAGGTAGAAATAAAATTAATGACTTTAAAAAGTTAAATAAAAAAGCAAATATAAGGAATAAAAATTTATCGTATAGACTCCCTTTTTATTCCAGGGAAAAAAGAAGGCACAACATGACCAGTTTATGAGAGAAATCATAATTCTAAAACAAGATTCAGATACCTTATGCCAGTCATTTTCCTTGGGAGAAATCTACAAGAATTCTCCTGGAACTACATAAACTGCTGAGAAATAGGAAGCCATTCGGCAAGATAACAGTTTCACTTAGGATTGCGAGAATTTAAAGAGCCGTACCACAGTTAAGTATTTCCTCAATGCCACAATTGAAGGAGGATTGGCTGAGAAACAGAAAAAGGAGTTCCACAGGGTAGTTGTGGGGATAAAAATAATCAGAGAGAAAATCCCTCCTTTATTAATCTTATGTGAAAATACTACTCCAAAAAATGGTACCATTAAAAAATATGTTTAAGAACAAAATATGAACAGAAGCCAGTCATATTTTTAAGTCTAAAATACTGAGGCCATTCTTTCTTAAGGGATCCTTAATATGGCACAAGACGATCAGGATAAAAGGGCAGTATTTTGCATCATGAAGAGTTTTACTTACCACTTCCGTTTTCATCCCCACATGCTTTATTACTCAGTAGAGTAAAATATGTATATTACATCTTAGGACTAAAAAAATAAACCTGTTGGCTAAGAAGGCATACCAAAATAATCATCTTTTTGGTTCCAAATAAGGTGTTTTATGGGTAATATTTAATAGAGAACAAACACAATACGAATACTGCAAATTAAAAATCCCTTTATATCTAACCTTCTGCTGGTACTTCCATTTCTGTTCCTTCATTGCCTTCTGAAGAATGATGGCTCCCTAAAGAGAAAATAAACCACATATACTATACCAGTAAAAACTTACATTGAAAGAAGAGAAACTAGGCAACACTGCAAATAATTTAACACTTAACCATACAACATATACAAACTGATTAACTCTTTCGCAGTTAATTCCAACAATGTGATCTAATTCAGAAAAACATGTAACACTTCTATTTGAAAGCACAAAAAATTATTTTAAAATGTAAACAGATAAAATAAACCTAAGTAGGTTTGGGGATTTAATATTATTTACTGTAACTATACAATGTAATTACTGATAGATGTTGGAATTTGAGATACAGAACAATTATGGTTCAAGGTACCATGCTCATCTGTCAATGACGCACACACAAAAACACAAATCAGAGTAAATGCTATCTTTGCTCACAGACTATTAATAAAGTCTACACAAACAAGTTCAGGTTTGGCTGTGAAATGTTTCCTGCTTTCCATTTTTACAATGGCGGAAGCTATGGAAACTCAATCCCCATTATTTAATCAAAGTTGTACTAAAAGGAAACTCGTAAGTTAAAATTTAAGATACTACCTTTAGTCTCAAAAGCATTTTAATTCAGGTAATATAATCTGCCTGCTTCTAAAAACTGGAACATAAAGCAATGTATCAGGTTAGGCAGTCACAAGGTAAACAGGCTCATCCTACTAGAGCAGTTTTACTCATAAATAGGAAAGAAGTAATCTACAACATTAGAGAGCCACTTAGGATTAATTGCCCAAACTGCCCCAGAATATTCATCCTCTGTCCTTAAATGTCTGAGCTGCAAACATGGAAAAAGCTGCAAATCACTGCCTTCGTGTATCAATAAACTATATTACCTAGGAGTAAGAATAAATCACACAGGGGAAGCAAAATCCAATCTATTTGGTCACCCACTGATAACTGAACTCAGAAGCTATACTAACGGTGTGACCCTGAGACATAGGTTTTAAGTATATTTTATCTTGATTTTTAAAGAGCATCAATTACAGTTTCAATAACTGCCATTCAGCGTCTTAGTACCTTTTAACTTAAAATGCCTTAATAAGGTCAAATACTTTGGGTTTTTAAATGTCTAGCTTTATGATGCCATAATTATCTTGGGATTCTCTTCCACTTACTCCATTATTATAAAAACTCACCTGAGCTCAAAACGCTAGGTAAATCTATAAATCTAGAACCATGAATTATTCTTTAATTAACTTTTAAACTATGCTTTCTCAAAACACAGTGCCCCCCCCCAACACCTTTAACATTAACATCTGAGTTCATGGAGCATTGGCTTCTTTGACTGTAAAGTCAATGGAAACAAAGATGTGAGGTCAAAGGGATGGGAGTTAATGGAGCAGAGACCAGTATTTAGTGAGGAAAGGGTGGGTAAAGAATAACAAGGTAAAGAGGTTGTTCCACCCTAATATCACAAAGAGTGCAGGTCCTTTCTGTTCTTTTTTTAAATCTGAAATAAGCAATTACATTTACAGTCAAAGTAAAACTAAAAATAAAAAAACAACAAAAAAAAAAACCAGATCCTACTCGACCACAGCCAGAATAGACAGAAGTAAAAGCCATCACAAATAGCCTACAATCATCAAGTTAGGGCACACTATACAAAAATTCCCAGAAAAGTATTCAATTAATAAACTTGGGGATTTATTTACAAAGTGGTATTTCACAAATCTTTCTAAAAACTAAGTATCAACATGACCTTATCGAAATTTACATTACTAACTATACAATAAACACCGTATTTCTGGCTATTCTGATATAAGGTATAAATGTGTACTTTACCTTAAATATGAAAGTGTGTCATGTACCCATTTCGAGATTCATTACTAGATTCACAAAAGGGAAAATTGGTTTTGAAAAATTGTTGCTTGTGAAGTTCATTTATGTTTAAAAAAAAGGCCAATACATTTTCTTTTTCCTTTTCCATTTAGAAAAGTAACAATACAGATATTAATACTAAAACACAGTCTGTCCAATATAAAGAACATCACATCAGAACAGTATGTGGGAAAATGGAAGCAAAAAGGTTATACCTTGTAAAGACTTCGAAAGGGGGAGTTTGTCATCAACATCATCAGTTTCGGAAGGGCCTGCTTTGGAATACAAAGATAATACTTCAAAAGTAATCCCAAAAATATATTTTGGGTCACTTCAGTAAACAAATTTGGGTGAGAGCTATGGAGTAATACAGCCTTTTCATGAACAAAAAAAGGCAAAATGAAAAAAATATGACAAAACGAGTGGCATCCATTTATGGTCTTATTGAATGGAAAAGGTGTACTCAGATAAATTCGTATATAGACAGTCCAATGAGATTTTGAAAATGACCAGACATATATGGATTGAATGGGAATGACATGTCTAAAACGGTGGACATGGGTCTTTCTACCCAGAAGAAGGTTGGTTCCTAACAGCAAACTGCAACTTTTACTTCATACAGATTGTAATTGCAGATTTATTACACGAGGTGTATTTCTTCCCTCCCTTACAAATATTTAATTTTTTGTCATGCTGAAAAGAACTGCAGAATCAAATTGTTATATCTTCCTCAGAATCTCTAAAATCATGTAATTAAACTATCAGTAAGCCTGAATCTCCACTGAAACAGAAACAAGACAAACTAACAGTTATTAATTCACAATTCCCCCTTTCCTGCAGACCCACAGGATTCCTTAATAACCTCACATTGTTCTTCCTAGTTATTAATATAGTAAGTATTTTGAGTTAACTAAACCTTCATAGAACACTATAAAGATTTTGACAACACATTACATGTAGTATCAAGCTTGTTAGTGATGAGAGTAATCAATCTAAAACAGACAACAAAACGTTGTGCTTTTAAGGTCTACTTAAAAGAAACAACGTTCTTGTACTAAAATGAATACAAAACACTTCACTATCTCTGAATACAGGATAGTGTTATAAGACTTTTGAAAAGTGCCCCTAACTCATGAGAAATTTCACAAAGACTCAAACTACACATTGTAAGTAAAGAACATGTCATAGAAGAAAACAAGTTCAGAGAAAATGCACAAACTGTATTTGAAATTTCAACTAAGAGCAAGATACTGAATGAAAGAGGCTTGAATTCAAATGCCTGATTCACTGCTTCCTAGTCATGCGCTCCTGGGTAAACAATACGCAGAAAACAATTAATTAAATGATAGCTAAGGGTGTTACTTGACCTCTAAGTTCGGCTTTAGCTGCTTTTTCTTAAGTCTGGCTTTGTAGTATCCTAAGTATTGTTCTGCTCTAGTTTTTTAAAACTAAGGTCCTCTTTAACACAAAGTACATTTTTGTAGGATTTCTATTTTAAATAACCTGTTTATAGGGCACCTGGGTGGCTCAGTTGTTAAGCATCTGCCTTCAGCTCAGGTCCTGGTCCTGGTCCTGGGATCAAGCCCCTGCTCAGCGGGAAACCTGCTCCTCCCTCTCCCACTCCCCCTGCTTGTATTCCCTCTCTCACTGTCTCTCTCACTGTCAAATAAATAAAATCTTTAATAAATAAATAACCTGTTTACTTCTGAATTCTAATTACACTAATTATGTTCAGAGAATTTAAGGTTATCCATGAACAAGGATAAAGTCAACTTTTGTAAAAGATCCATGCTTTGTAAATTTATGTGCTTGGTGCTGAGTTCTACATGTGCATCAATTAGCTTATTTTTCTACTGTAGAATGCAAACATTCTACTTATAATCTATAGGTATTCATGAGCATGATGTTTTAGTTATTGACAGTCATTTGTTAGACTCTCCCACATGACTGGGGCGCCTGGGTGGCTCAGTCGGTTAAGCATCTGCCTTCCGCTGGGGTCATGATCCTAGGGTTCTGGGATGGAGTCCCGTATCTGGCTCCCTGCTCAGCAGGGAGCCTGTTTCTCCCTCTGCCTGCCATTCTCCCTGCTTGTGCGTGCACTCTGTGTGTCAAATAAATAAATAAAACCTTAAAAAAAAAAAAAAATCCCACATGACTGTAGGTCTATAAATTTATCACAATTGTGTCAATGCTTTATTTCTATTTTAATTTTGAGGCTATACTGTAAGGTATATGTTTGTGTGTGTACGTGTGTGTATATATACCCACACACACGGTATATATTAATAATCGCTATTTCACCTCAGTTACTTATTAGTATACATTATATAGTTTAACTATTTATACCTATTACTTTTTTTTCTTTGGCCTCAAATTCATATTGTTAAACTTGATTTCTGGTGGTTAATATTTGCCCAGGATACCATTCCAGATCACTGTCCTCTCAAACTACCTATGATGTTTAATTTTAGCTATGTATGTTTTAACACACATATTTGGATTTTATTCATTCTAAGCACACTCAAAATGCCAGTGGTGTCTACCCAGTCATGAAAATCAAACATTCCTAAGAGAAGATGTCTAAAGAATAAGATTCCATAAGCCTGGGCAGATGTACATTATGTCTTTAGGTTTCACTATTTCACTTTAAAAGAAAGTATTTTAGAAATACAATATAGCAATGCAAATAAATAATCTATAAGCACACCTAACAATATGTCTCACAAATTTTGTTTTATAAAAGAAGCCTAGTGCTGCCTGGCTGGATCATTCTGGTGGAGTGTGTGACTCTTGATCCTGGGGTTGTGAGTTCAAGCCCCAAAATGGGTGTAGAGATTACTTTAAAAATTTAAATAAATAAATAATTAAATAATTTAAAAAAAAATGAAGCCTAATACAACCAGTACATGCAAATGGATTCCACTTGCGTGAAATACAAAACCAGACGAAACTAATGCAGTTGCTACAGGTCATGAGAAGGGTTACCACTCAAAGGGGGTTGCCTAGAAAGGAGTCCAAGGGAAGAAGCTTCTAAGGATACTGGCACCTAACAACGACTGGGTGGCTCAGTCGTTAAGCGTCTGCCTTCGGCTCAGGTCATGATCCCAGGGTCCTGGGATCGAGTCCCACATCGGGCTCCCTGCTTGGCGGGAAGCCTGCTTCTCCCTCTCCCACTCCCCCTGCTTGTGTTCCCTCTTTCGCTTTGTCTCTCTCTGTTGAATAAATAAATAAAAATCTTAAAAAAAAAAAAAAAAGAAAGAAAGCATGAAAGGAGAAACAGATCCAAAGCCAGTTGGAGATTTCAATACTGTTTTAACTGCTAGAACAAGCCGTCAAAAATAGCAGTAGGGATAGCAGACCTAAATGACTATCAACCAACCTTAACAAAGTTAAAATAACTGAAATTATACAAAGAGTGTTCGCCAACCGTAACAGAAAAAAACTGAGAATCAGTAACAGAAAGATACCCGAGAAGTCCACAAGTATGTGGAAATTAAAACTACACACTTCTCCTGCTATGACACAGTAATCACACTACTGGGCATCTACCCAAAAAAATACAAAACCACTAATTCAAAGGAATATATGCACCTCTATGTTTATAGCAGCATTATTTACAATAGCCAAATTACGGAAGCATCCCAAGTGTCTATCGATGAATGGATAAAGAAAATGTGGAATACAGAGAGAATGGAATACTATTCAGCCATAAAAAAGAATGAAATCTTGCCACTTGCAATGGCATGGATGGAGCTAGAATATTATGCTAAGCAAAATAAGTCAGTCACAGAAAGATAAATACCCTATGATTTCACTCATATGTGGAATTTCAGAAACAAAACAAACGAGTAAAGGGGAAAAAATATCAGAAAGACAAAGGGACAAACAGACACTTAACTACAGAAACACACAAATGGTTACCAGAGGGAGGTGGGCAGGGGGATGGGAGAAATAGGTAAGAGGGATTAAGGAGCGCACTTGTCAGCAATGAGCACTGGGTACTGTATGAAAGTGCTGAATCACTATACTGTAAACCTGAAACTAATATAATGCTGTATGTTAACTACACTGGAATTAAAATAAAAACTTATTTTAAAAAAAACTACACACCTCTACAAAAACGACAGGACAAAGAAGAAATCACAAGGAAAATCAGAAAATGTTTTGAATTGAATGAAAATAAGTATAAATCAGTTTGTGGGCTACAGATGAACTGATGCTTAAGAGGGAAATTTATGGCATTAAATGCTTGTATTAGAAAAGATCGCAATCAAGGATTTACTCTTCTATCTTAAGAAACATAAAATAAAAACGAATTAAAATTAAAACAAGAAAAAAGAAAGAAACTTAAGAGCAAAACCCACTGAAAATAAAAGCTGGATCTCTGAGAAAAAAGAAAATTACGTAAAAGCTCCAGAGCTGGACCAATGGTTCTCCACTGCTAGTGACTGTGTCCCCACTCCACAGGGAGTGATTATATCATATAATTATGCCAGTTTAGATGGTCACAGCTAGGGAGATACCACTGGTATCCATTGGGTAAAGGCCAGGAAAGCTACTAAACATTCTACAATTCATAGCATAAGAGAGATACCCACAACAGTGAACTGCTGGATCAAAATGTCAATATTGACAAGCTTGAGAAACCCTGAGCCAGACAACCAAGAAAAAAAGATAGACACAAATTAAGAAAACTGGAAATGAGAGGGGCATCACTACAGACCTTGCAAATATTAAAATAAAAAAAGGACACTTAAGGCAAAGTAGACAGATTCCCTAAAAGACACAAACTGCTAAAGCTCAATCAAGAAATACGTAACCTCAACAGCCCACAACTACTAAAAGAAATTTAAAAATTAAAAAACAGACCGAGTTTAAAAACTTTCCATTATGGAAACCAAAAGGTCTAGGTGGCTTCACTGGCAAAATTCACCAAATACTAAAGAAAAGAATAGTACCAATTCTACAAAAACACTCTTCCAATATATCACCACTTCCCAATTCATTTTACTGAGGTCAGTATTACCAAAACCAAATACAAAGACATTTACAAGAAAAGAAGTCTTCTGACACATTCCTCTTAAGAACAATCAATAATACATAGAAAGAATACATTATAACCAAATAGGGTTTATTATCCCAGTAATGCCTGGCTGGTTTAACATCTGAAAATTAGTACCAATCCCCATTTTAACAGAGTAAACATGAAAAACCCATATAATTATCTCAAGAGATCTAGAAAAGACCTTCTACAAATTCGACATCCAATCACTATAAGCACTGAACACAAGAGAACGTCCTCAAACTGATGAAGGGCATCTACAAAACCCCACAGCTATTATACTGAAAGATTTGGATGTCTACTCTCACTACTCCTGTTCAATACAAGACCAGAGGGTCCCAGACAGCACAATTAACACAAGGAAAGGAAACAGAAGGAATGACATTGTCTCCTTAGAAAATCCCAAAGACTTCACCCACGAGTTGCTTGAACTAATAAGTGAATTTTAACTGAGTCACAAGATACAAGGTCAGTACTTAAAAATCAACCGCAGTTCTATGGACTGGCCATAGTTGGAAGCTGAAATGTAAAAGAACAGTACATTTTCAGTAACAACAATAAACATTAAATACTTAGATGTAAATCTTACAAAATGTGCACTACGGGATCTCTCTGCCGAAAACAAAGCTCTGATAAAAGAAACCTAGGAAAAGCTAAACAGGTAAGAGACAGAAACCATGTTCATGAACCAAAAGATCGGGCATGAAGGGAATTAGCCCAAATCAGCTGTTCAGATTCACCATAATCTCTATCAATATCCCCACAGTTTTTTCAACAAATCACCAAGCTGATTTTTGCAACTGATATGAATAAAGGAGCTACAATAGACAAGATAATTTTGAAAAAGAAGAACAATTTTGTAGGACTCCCACACTCTGATTTCAAGACTTACTATAAGCTATAGTACTCAACACATGTGAAGTTGGCAAAAGGACACACAGATCAATGGAACAGAATATTGAGATACAAAGGTAATGCAATGGAAAAAAAGTCTTTTCAACAAATGCTACTGGAAAATTTGGATATCCATATGCCTAAGTTTGAACCAAATCATCTTCCACACCATACAAAAATTAGGCCTAAATTGATCAAAGACCTAAATGTAAAACTACAAAATTTTTATAAAACATAGCTCCTACCTCCTTTAACTGTACCTAAGGTACCATCATTTCAAGCCATCTTTCCCTCTACAAACATCTGATTTCCAACCCTCATTTCTCATGCATCACTTTAAATCACTCAACCTACAATCTGAAAAGGGGACAGAAAAGCTTTTATACTCACGGCTGAGAATAACACAACTCTAAACAGACAATACCAAAGATGAAGGCAGACTTTTTATTTTAAAAATAATCTGTGTAAGAACAAAAAAAGACTATTGTATTCCACAATATTTATTAAATTTATGCCCATGTATTAGTAAGGTACCAACAGCTACTTTTATAAAGGCTAAATTTTTTCCAAAATTTTAACTGTTTAATTAAAACTCCATAGAATTGTCTCAACCTCTTAGCCGTGTGATTACTAACATCACAAGAAATAAAATTTTCAGGGCTCCTGGGTGGCTCAGTTGGTTAAGCATCTGCCTTCGGCTCAGGTCATGATCCCAGCATCCTGGGATCGAGCCCCGCATCGGGCTCCCTGCTCAGCAGGGAGCCTGCTTCTCCCTCTCCCTCTGTCTGCCTGTCTGCCTACTTGTGATCTCTTTCTCTCTCTCTCTAATAAATAATCTTTTTAAAAAAATTTTAAAAAGTGTTCAAAACTGACGAATAAAAATAATGAAATTCTAAAAAAAATAAATTTAAAAATAAAAATAATGAAATTCACTATGAAACAGTTTAATATATGTATACAGATATTCACATGATTACAAATCAGAATAAATTTATTCATAAAACTTTTACAATGCTCCAGAACTGGTAAGGGCTTATCTTTTTAAATGAGCTACAACTATTAGGCAAATCACAAATCACAAGTAAAATGAGGTCTTGCAAGACACTCACTAAAATGGCTAAAAAGAAGACTGACACGACAAGTGTTGGTAAGGATGTGGGACAACTAGGAACTGCCGGTGGAAATGTAAAATAGTACAAGCACTGTGCGGGTTTCTTACAAAATTAAATACCTACCATATGTCCCAGCTATTCCATTTCTAGGAATCTACTCAAGAGAAATGAAGGCATATTTCCATACAACAATTTGCACACAAAAATTCACAGCAACTTTTTTTTTAAGAGCCCCCCCAAACTAGAAACAACCAAAATATCTATCAATATACAAAGAGATAAACAAATTGTGGTAGACAGCCAAGCAATGGAATAATCCTCAGCAATAAAATAGCATTAGCTATGGATATATGTAACACTGTGGATGAATTTCAAAACAATTATGTGGAATGAAAGAAGTCACATCCCATCCCAAGAAAACAGTACATACTTTATAATGATTCCACCTATAGAAATTTCTAAAAAAATGGAAACTCATGTCAAATGACAGAAAACAGATCACTGGTTGGCTGGGGAGGGCAGTGAATTGCAACAGAACACAAAGAAACTTGAGGGTTATGGAAATGTCATTATCCTGACTGCAGTGAAGATATCTTTATAGGTATATATCGACAACAAAACTAATCAGCTTTTATACTTTAAATATTTTCATGTATTTTATGCATCTATAAAAATAAAATGGACTATAAAATATAGAAAACGTTCTTCTAAACTAAAATCCAATGACGGGTAAGAGCAAACTGCATTATAAAACCACAACCTTTAATGCCTCCCTAATAAGCAAGCAGAAAGATGTGGAACAAAGTGATAAATAATAGCTAAAAATTTATTAATGTCTTACCTTTTACAGATTTTTAAGATAATGATAATACTTACACAAGTATTTTTTTGTTGCACAAATAGAGCATTCGAGGTTCAGAAGACCTCTTGTGTCTTGCAAATTAACACTAGAAACTAGAATTGAATTCTAAATTGTGCCACAACTTTTGCTTATCCTTTTAAGAATATTAATGGCTATTTTACATTTCCCCTGTAGACAGATTACTTATTTCACTGCCACATTTTTGAAATCTATCTTATTCCAGTGATAAATTATAAGCATGCATGCCAATCAAGAAACAATCAATAAATGAGTATTTAACGAACTCAAGCAATTGATAAATTTGAATTTTAACCACCAATAACTTTTGGAAAGAAAAATGGAATGCATAGTATTACCTTGAATGTTGTATTGATAGTAATCAGGATCTTCTGATTCTTCTTTTACTGTCACAGCTGCCATTTCCAGGGAAATACCTGTAAAAACAAATCAAAGTATCTAATTACACTGTAGGGCATGCAGGTAGATGGTGTAGGAAAATCTCTCCTGCCCTAATAATGCAAGCAATGCATACATAAAGACTTTGAAAGGACAAAAGTTTGCTAGGTAGCAAAGGGGCAAAATTCATCTAAAATCCAAACTAAACAAAGTTTTAACTATTACTAATTTTCTGAGATTATTTGCTGCTTTTTTCTCTGACATTCTTATCTTTGGATTTGAAGAAAATTAGTCACACTCTCTTTTCACTCAACATTAAAAATGCTTTTACAGGGGTTCCTGGCTGGCTCAGTCAGTAGAGCACACGACTCCTCATCTCACGGTCATGAGTTCAAGCCCCATGCTGGGTGTAGAGCTTACTAAAGAAATAAAAAAGACTTTTACAGACTTTTACAAACTATTGAAAATCACTCGTAGGGGCGCCTGGGTGGCTCAGTTGGTTATGCATCTGTCTTAGGCTCAGGTCATGATCTCAGGGTCAAGACATGGGAGCCCTGCGTCAGGCTCCATGCTGGGCACAGAACCTGCTTATGACTGTCTCTCTCCCTCTCCCTCTGCCCTCTGCCTCCTTCTGAAAGGAGGATGGACAGAAGGAAGGAAGGAAATCACTTGTAAACCTCAGCTGTAATGACTCAATACTCCGCAGTTAAGAATCACTTTAATAAGATATGTTGATTCTTTTCCCCTCCTAATAAATCCCTTTATTAACAAGGGTACCACATACACCTTTCTGCCTAACGCTCTGCCAACAATTAGGATAGATAATTGGACGTGGACCTCTGTGGCTAGACACAAAAGCACATACTGCCCAACCGCACATGTAGGAAGGCTAAGCACAACCACACAGTTCTCCTGATGGACTAATCCTGTGCTGGCGCTATGTGACATGAGAAGCACACAGAGAATCCTGTCAACTGGAAATAGCTCAAAAAGGACCAGCTTGCCATGCTAAGGGACACTTACTCCTAAAGCAACAAGCAATTACCAACAGGAAACAGGCTTGCTCCCTACAACAGCGGCAGGGAACAATCTCGAACCCCTGAGATTCTGTGGGCTGTCTCTTTACTACATCAGTGTTCATCAGTAAAAGTTAAGAGAAAAATGAAAGCAAACAAAAAAGGCAAATCCACTGGGGTACAGGAATGAAGGTTCAGGTGACCTCAACCAGGTAAACAACCTTACCAGCTAAGGTCCTGACTGAAGGCAAAGGAAATACAATATAATGGGTAATGAATTAAAGAAGGTATGAATTCTTGTGACAAGTTGTAGAAATGTGAACACTGTGCATATTTTCTTCCATGTTAGGAGTGTGTCTTTCTGCAAATACAATGTATTTGGATATATAAACTGCTCTCCATTCTACTTTGCATTATTATTTTACAAGTTTTGTTCAGCTTCTGTTACCATGTAGCCTCTAGAAAAAAGAATATTCAAACAGGTTGAGAGTACATTTGAGACACAAATAATATACCTCATGAATGGACACTAATAGGTCTCCTAGGGATAGGCACAATGACTGTCAGAACATTGGAAGTCCTCATTCTGGGGAGAGGGCAGAAATGATTGACTCTGTAGGAAAGAGAGCTACATCCTATCAGCAGGGAACAGATGTTCTGCTGTTCTAGGAAAGTCCAAATACGTGGAGAAGGGTGTGGATGGAGCAGCCAGAGGCAGTAGTCAGTGCAGTCATGAAGCTCTTGTCCCAGTTCCAGACACACCCTTTGAGACCCTGCTGGAGCCTGGACTGCAAATCAGTTTGGCTCCTTGCAAAAACTCCCAAGGGAACACAGCAGGGAGGAGGCTACAAGGCTAGAGTAGAGAACATGAACCCGTGACTTCCTTTTGGCTTCTTGTCTGCATCTTGTTCCAATCAGGGTAGGTCACTGCTTGTGTCCTCCATCAACCTGCTGAAAGTAGACCCTTCCCATAGCAATAGCAAGACCCACTGGAAAATTTTTCCAACACTACCAGAACCAGTTTTAACACGTCCCCGTCCCCTCAGACATCAGTAACATCCAAATAGTCTCCCACCTCGTAAGTCAAAATTAAAGTTCTAGGGGTGGCAGCCAATTCCCTGGGTTGTTACTTATACTTTAACATACTCTTTCTTGTTACAAAGCTAATGACTATAACCAGTTCATCATTACAGTAAATTTTCTCCATTCAAATAACTGGTATGGCTTTTTTCTCCTGACTGGACCATGACTGTTATACCCAAGAAATATATAAAAAATAAAGTAAAATGGAAATATTAAAAGAAACTGCAGCATAAATTGAGAATATGGAGATATAAAGTACAGGGGAGAAAAAAGAAACCTCTATGATAGCAACACTATTATATCCATACATACAGACAGCTAAAGAATTCAATAAAATAGGACTTTCCTCAATTCAGCATGTTTATTTTTAGATACAAACTATTCAGGAAATGACTATGTGAATATAAGAGAGAAAACAATGTCCAAAATGATGATTTAAGTGCAATCAACTAAAAGCTAAAGAGAAAACTGAGATCTCCTATGGCATGAAAAAGAAAGGGAAAAACCTTCTGTAAAAAAATATAAAAGATTCAAATACTTCCTCCCAATAAAGATATCCAACGGTACCTTCTTGCACGTCTCCCAAAAAACTAAGACTTGGCCTATGGTGGCAGAATGAGAAGAGGACTGACAGGAGTGGCAGGGGAAACTGAGCGAGGGCTTTAGGAGCCTGAGCTAGATGAGGGGGCAAGCATGAGTGGTGACAGCCCAACAGGGAAGGTCAGAGTGGCAGTGAGGTAAGGAGGGTAGCAACGAGCCATGGCTTAGACAACAGCACACAGGTCAAATGAAGTAAATATACTAAGAATATCTGATGGGCAGGATTCTAACAGGAGGGAATTATACAAGAAAAGGAGGGGGAAAAACATTTGGGATTCTCCGTCTCTGACACCCCTGCTTGTGTTCCCTCTCTCACTGTTACCTCTTTCCCTGTCAAATAAATAAATAAAATCTTAAAAAAAAATGAAGGATGGCAAAGTCAGCCAAAATGTGTCTAGAGGACATGTAAGACACAGGGAATGGCTACTTGCAAGACAGAGGACAAAGGGTTGTATTGTACTTACAAAGAGCTAATCCAAAAAATTAATGATCAGAGATTCAAGAAGCAAGAGAAAATGCTTAGTAGAGTTAAAGAAATGGAGATAAAAATCCAACAAAGATGAAGTTGTGCCGGCAGACTGGCAAACACTCTGCTCATACTCAGTAAAGAGCAGATAGAAACAGCAGCTTTAAAAATTCTTGATGACTGCTTAAACTGTTGCTTTATTACAGATGATACTTTGGTATTCTTATCATCTTATTTATTTATTTTTAAAAATTTTATTTTTAAGTAATCTCTGTATCCCACATGGGGCTTGAACTCACAACCCCGAGATTAGGAGTCATGAGTTCCAACCAAGCCAGCCAGGCGCCCCTTTCTTATCATTTTAAGGTACACGTGTTCTTTGACCCTTTGCCGCCTTATAAAAACGGCAGTTAATCTCCGGTTCCCATCAGTGGAGTTTCTCGTTGCCATTCAACCCAGTAAGGCGATGGCTCTGTATCTGCTGATACACAAGTGTCTACAAGACAAAGTGCTAGTTAGTTGGAGAAATACTACCACCGGATATCGATGAATAATAAATTTTTTTATTAGCCTTTAAATTTTTTATTTTAAAGTGTTTTTTTAAGTTTTTTTTTTTTTAAAGAATTTATTTGATAGAGAGAGAGAGCGAGAGAGCACAAGCAGGGGGAGTGGGAGAGGGAGAAGCAGGCTTCCCGCTGAGCAGGGAGCCCGACGTGGGGCTCGATCTCAGGACCCTGGGATCATGACCTGAGCCGAAGGCAGACGCTTAACGACTGAGCCACCCAGGCGCCCCGCCATCCTTCATTTTTAATTCTTTCTTAGTCAAATGTAGTACTTAGAAATCTTTCAAAGGAACTCTTATTATATCTGGAATTTCTCACACTTCACAAAGTCAAGTCAGACTCTCGGCATGTTGTTTTCGGTTCTCTAGTTGATTCTCTGGTGTTCTACACACACAATCCAATCATCTGTACAAGTTAATGGTGCCTCCACTTCCTAATTACTTACACCTCATCCTTGTACTGGTTTGTACTAGAACACGGCCAAGAAACTGGTGAAAGTGCACCTCTTTCTATGAAGAGTGCTTCCAGTGGTTCTCTATTCAACACAATGATGGGTTGGCATTTGCAGCTCTGTATGACAGCCCAACCAATCAGGTTAAGGATTTCTGCAGCCTTCTTATCATCTACTCAGATGATATTATTATTTCTAATTATTTCGATAACATGAGAAAGTGAGTTTAGAGATTTTCTAATAATATCCTTGTGTTCCTAGATGAACCTTAAGTCTGAAGTTCACTGCATAAGGTAATTTGTTTTAAAGATTTTTTTACTTAAGTAATCTCTACACACAACATGGGATTCGAACTTACAGCCCTGAGATCATGAGTTGTCCCATGCTCTACCGACTGAGCAAGCCAGGCGCCCCAAGATAATGTTTTAACTAATGTGAGAGCAGAGTAAAAGCTCCACAGTGACAGGCTCTGCAACAGCGCAAACTGGGATATAACAAAATTACAATCAGCTTCCGTCCCCTCTAAGAGGTGAAACCAAAAACATCACTATTTTGCAGTGATATAAAACTGCATTTGACACAATTAAAATTTCTGGACCCCAGCTATAGCCTCTGCTCAGGTTACACAGTTTATATATGGGCTTCAATAAGAAAATGCAGTAAATGTCCATTTCTCGTTGCCAATCACCAAAGCTAATTATAACTTATATTCTTAGTAATAATACAATGATCTTTTAAAATTATGTATTATCTTTAAAAGATGAAGTTGCTTTCATTCATAGAACCAGAGTAAGAAAAAAAAATCCTGGGTCGCCTGGGTGGCTCAGTCGGTTAAGCGTCTGCCTTCAGCTCAGGTCATGATCCCAGGGTCCTGGGATCAAGACCCGCATCACGCTCCCTGCTTAGTAGGGAGCCTGCTTCTCCTTCTCCCTCTGCTGGCGCTCCCCATGCTTGTGCTTTCTCTCTCTTTTTCTGCCAAATAAATGAAATCTTTTAAAAAAAGAAAAAAAATCCTAACAATGGAATTGCAATCCAGTCAGGAAGAGCTGTATGTTTTATAAATTAGCAAAACCACTTGCGCCCCAGAAATGGAACATGGCAAGAAAGCAAACATTAAAGTAAAATGTCCAAGATCATGCTCAGTTCTCAAAGAACTTGAACAGTAAAAATCAATTTAACTAGATGGTCCAAGTGGGACAGGAGCTGCAGCATTGGGAGATAGTAAAATCATTATACCCTCATTGTTCCATATGTTAACAGATAACAAAACCAAACCTTCAAATGACATGAGCTACAGTATGGTGCTGCTCGTCTAAGACTGGGCGTTCGAGTTCACGGGGACAGCAATACACTTGGTCACCTGCAGTTTGATAGAGGTGCTGAGGCGATCCGACGGGGACTGGATAGCTTTTCAACAAAGGACGCCCAAAGGACGCCAGGGCAGCGGGGCATCCACACGCGGAAGGATGAATCAGACCCTTCCCTGGCAACCCGTGCAACAATGAACTCAAACAGGCCTGAGGCTTAGACATAAGAGTTAAAACTGTATAACTGAAGAAAAACACAGCACAATGTAAAATTCCTCATGATCTCAGGTGAGGCAAAGAGTTTAGGTTTTCTCAGATGTAAAAACATCAAAGCCCCATGTGATAAAAGAAAAATCTGAAAAACTGAATTGCATCAAAATGAAAACACTTTTAGGCTTGAAGGGACACCATTAAGAAAATGAAAACACAAGCCACAGAGTAGAAAACAATATTTGCAAAACATTGTTTCTGATTTAAAAAAACTGTATCCAGAATATATAAAAAAAACTCTTATAATTAAAATATCAAAAAAAAGAAAATGGAAAAAAAAAAAAAGGAGAAACAAAGAAGAAGGAAATCTTGCCATCCGTGACAACACAGACAGACCTACAGGGCATTATGCTGAGTGAAATAAGTCAGACAAGATGAAGACAAGATGATTTCACTTACATGTGGAACATAAAAAACAAAACAAATGAACAAACAGACTCTTAAATACAGAGAACAGGTGGTTGCCAGAAGGGATGCATGGGGGGATGGGGAAAAGGATTAAAAGGTACAAATTTTCAATGATACAATAACTAAGTCACAGAGATTAAAAGTACAGCATAGGGAATGTAGTCAATACTGTAATAATGTTGTATGGTGTCAGATGGTAGTCATACTTATCATGGTGGGCACTGAATAATGTAGAGAATTGTCGAATTATTATGTTGTACACCTGAAATTAATGTAACATTGTAGGTCAACTCTATTTCAGTAATAAATAAATAAGAAAAAAAGAAAGAAAACAAACAACATAATTAAAGAATGAGCAAAAGATTTAAAAAGACATTTCATCAAACCAATATAGAAGTAACTAATGAGCACATAAAATGATGTTCAACATCGTTAGGAAAAAGCAATTAAAATCCCAATTCTAGGACATTCTAAAAAAGGCAAAACAATAGAGGCAGTAAAAAGATCAGTGATTGATGGCCAGGTGTTAGAGAAGAGAGACGGATGAAAAGGCAGAGGACAGAGATTTTTAGGGCAGTGGAACTCTTCTGTATGCTCTGTAATAGTGAATGCATGTCATTATGCATTTATCAAAACCCACAAAATGCACAAGACTGATCCCTAATGTAAGCTATGGACTCTGGGTGATAATGGTTCATCATTATTTATTTATTTGTTTGTTTATTTTTAAGATTTATTTATTTGACAGAGAGAGAGAGCACAAGTAGGCAGAGCGGCAGGCAGAGGGAGAGGGAGAAGCAGGCTCTCCTAGGAGCAGGGAGCCCGACACGGGGCTCGATCCCAGGACCCTGGGATTATGACCTGAGCCGAAGGCAGACACTTAACGACTGAGCCACCCAGGCACTCCTGGTTCATCATTTCTAATACCACTCTAATGTGGAATGTTAATCGTGGGAGGGAGGGTTTTCATGTGCAGGGTAAAAGATCCATGAAAACACCCTCTATATTTTTTGTTCCATTTTGTTGTGAACCTAAAACTGCTCTAAAAATAAAATGTCTATTTAAAAGCATTAAAAAAAAACACCCCACACAATGAGATACCACTTCATACTCACTAGAATTGCTATTATCAAAAAAGACAGACAATACCACATGTTGGCCAAGATACAGAGAAACTGAAACCCCCATACACTGCTGCTAAGAACGTACAGCCACTTTGGAAAACAATTTGTCAGTTGCTTGTAAGTTAAGCACAGAGTTACCATAGAACCAGCAATTTGCTCCTGGGTATCTATCTACCCAAGAGAAATGAAGACAAACGTATTTTCCTAACAAAGACAAATATGTGAATGTTGACAGCCATGTTATTCAGAACAGCCAGAAAGTGGGAACAACTCAAATGTCCACCAAATGGTAAACAGATTGGATAAAGAAAAGGTAGTATATCTGTACAATGGAATACTATTCAGGTATGAACTACTTATGTACACTACAACTATTTTTGAAGATGAGCCTCCCAACACGATGCAGAGTAAAAGAAGCAAAATGTAAAACTCCCTATTGTAGGATTCCACTCATATGCAATGTCCAGGTCACCTACAAAACCCAAAATTAGACTAATGGTGGGAACACAGTTTCTACTTGGGCACCAGGTTTCCATTTGGGATGACAGAAATGTTCCAACAATAGATTATGGTGATCACTGCAAAACTCAGTATGTACCCAACATCACTGAATTTTATACTTGGGGCAGGTGAATTTGGCAGCAAACTGTACCTCAATAAAGTTACCCAAAAAAATCTGTATGAAATAACAGTACAAGCTGACATTTAAAAATAAGAAACTGAAGGCAAAAAAAACCAGCGTAGAGTTAAAAGCAATCTCCTTGGAGAGTAGAAACAGGGGGATGGAGGGGGCGGGGAGAGTAAGGAGATATTTGCTTGGCTTGTGTAAAAAGCACTGTAGAAAGAGCTGACATTTTACACTATTATTCTTATATAATTGGGGGGAACCTAGTAACAAATTTTGTTTACTAACGGGTAGTTAGCAACAAACTTCTGGCTACCATTCAGTAACTAAACTTTTCAGGTTTTAGTATAATATTTGGTAACATTAAGAAATAATGTCGGGGCACCTGGGTGGCCTTTAGCTCAGGTCCTGATCCCAGGGTCCTGGGTTCGAGCCCCACATGGGGGGAGGGGACAGCAATACCTCAGCAGGGAGCCTGCTTCTCCCTCTCCCACTCCCCCTGCTTGTGTTCCCTCTCTTGCTGTGTCTCTCTCTGTCAAATAAATAAAATCTTTAAAAAAAAAATTAAAAAATAATAATGTCACTGTTGGAATAAATTTGTTCTGTCTGCTTCTCATCAAAACATTAAAAAAAAAAAAAATCACAGTAAATAACGAGTCAAAATACAACCTTCTAAATTAAGGAAAAGGCTCCCTTACTTCATAGTGGGATTCTAAAAGCGCTACTACATACCAGAATCTTCTGTGGGTTCAGTTTTCACTTTGACTGGGCCACAGCTGAAAGGAAAAGAAGGCGTGATGAAGCTGTGCACTGACGCGGGCCATCCACACACCAACACGTAAATCATTCACCTGACCAAGGTCAATGCAAACCTGACTCAACGTTAAATTTACATATTTATTTCTTGCATAAATGTAACTTGTCCACTGAGTTTAGTACTTTAATTCCAATCAACCTTTTGGGGAAAAACGTATAACAATGTAGGGTAGCACAATAACTTGCAAATTCCACTTTACTCGACGGGCCCTCCTCTTCTGAACGTGGTTATCAACCTATGCTTTTAGCTTCCCCCAGGAACTACTCAGTCAAAAACTGCATTTTCATAGGACCCCAAATGAATCAGCTGAATATTAACCTTCAAGACGTGTGCTATGGGCCTTTTTAATATTTTAATACCTCAAGATTCTAAAAACTAAAGTCGCTGGGGTGTGGAGGTTTACTTGTACTGATGAACTGTGCTTTACCTTCCACCTGGAGACAGCATGGACCTTTCAGCATCTGTTACCATCACGCGACCACCTATGTACAAAAGAAATAGTAAGATTTAGGTTTTGCCAACACTTTCAATGGGACTAATATTTCCAACGTTCTTAAACAGAGAATGAGTGAGGGCAGGAGCGCCTGCAGCCCTGGGTCACACTGGGGTGAGTGCCGTGTGAATCCACACAACAGTGTCCTTCATTCTCCCCCTGTGAAGAGGGGAGGTGGGGATGAGGATCGTCCAACAGCTTTCATCTCCTCACCCACCAGCACCCTCTCCCCTTAAGGAAAAAGCTCAAATTTTTATCGTTGAAACAAATACAGCAATGTATTATTACTCCAGCACCATGGGAAAGCCTCCAGTGATACAGGAGTGCTGATAAAGATTTCTGTTAGGGGTATATCTGGCTCGGAACTGGAAAACAGTGACTGGCTAATAGGTACGGGATTTCTATTTGGGGGTGATGAAAATGTTCTCAAATTAGATTGTGGTGACAGCTGTCCACCTTGGAAATACACTAAAACCCACTGAACTACATACTTCAAAACCATGAATTTTATATTTAAAAAAAACAACAACATGAATTTTATGTCCGCAAAAAAAAAAAAGGTAAAGAGAGACTGATGCCACCAAATACTGATAAAGATATAGAACAACTGGGACTCTCACTGTCGGTGGGAACACCAAATGGAGTAAATCACATTGAAAACCAGTTCAGCACATTCTTTAAAAAGTATATATGTAGATACCATGTGCCACTCCAATTTTAGGTATTTACCCAAATGTATGTCCACATGAAGACTTGCACTGAAATATTCAGAGCGGTCTTCTTTATAACAGCCAAGAAATAGAAACCCAAATTTTCATGGACAGGTAAATGGGTAAATAATTGGAGTATACCTATACACTGGAATACTCATCAGCTGAACAACAGGGATAAATCTCAAAATTAAGAAGCAAAACCAAAACATAGTACCTACTATGATTCCATTACTATTTTAAAAATCTAGAAAATGCAAATAAATCCACCGTGACATCATCAATGGCGACCTGGGATTAAGGGCAGGGAGAAACAAAAGGAAGGAATTACCAAGGGCTGAGAGCAAACTTGGGTGTGAAAGATATGTTCATTGTCTTGACTATACTGATGGTTTTCACAGTGTATATGTGTATCAAAATTAAGCAAACCGTACATTTTAAATATGGGTAGTTTATCTTATGTCAATAATAAGTCAACAAGGGGCACCTGGGTGGCTCAGTCAGTTAAGCATCTGCCTTTGGCTCAGGTGGTGATCTCAGGGTCCTGGGATCGAGCCCCGCATCTGGCTCCCTACTCAGCAGGGAGTCTGCTCACCCCTTTCCCTCTGCCCCTGCCCCCACTCGTGTGGGCTCTCTCTCTCTCTCTTTCAAATAAATAAATAAATAAAATCTTTATACAAATAATAACAAAGTTATTAAAAACTTTAAAAACTGGAAAACATCCCATTACAATCGCAACTTCCCAATTACTTTGACAGTCGGTATGATAAAAAAACAGAGTCATACAAACCCCCCTGCTTACACCATTCAGTGTAAACACCCTACAGAAACATTTTTAGTTAACAACCAGGCCCCAATGTTTCAAAAGAAGTCTCTAGAGTAGAAAACTTCAAAAAATACAAATGGCAGATTAAAACTAACCTAGAACACTTCAGGAAAAAATACTGCTTAACAAAATTCGGAATTTTAATTTAAACAAGACAATAAATCTTTACTTTCTCAATCTTAAAAAGGACATCTACCAAAAAACAACAGCTAACATAATGACAAGAGCCCAAATGTCTTCCTCCTAATATTGAGAAGGTGAGGTCTGCTATCACCACTTCCATTCAATATTGTATTGGACATTCTGGCTAGAGTAACAAGATTAACAAATAAAAAGCATTAAGATTGCAAAGAGGTAAACTGTCCTGATTCACATACAACATGAGCCACTATGTAGAAGTCCAGAAACAAACACACAGGGTCAACTAACTTTCAACAAAAATGCTGAAGCACTTCTGGGGAGAAAGAGAAAGGATGGTCTTTTCAACAAACTGTGCTGGAACAACTGGATAGCCACATGCAAAAAATGGAATTTACAACCTTACCATGTGCCATATGCAAAAATTAACTCAAAACTGACCACAGATCCAAATGTAACAACTCAAGCTATAAAACTTACAGAAGAAAACAGGACACATCCTCATGACCTTGTGCCAGGCAACAGACAATCTTGGATACAAGATCAAAAGCACAAATGAGGAAAGACTAAATCAGGCTTTGTAAAAATTAAAAACTTTTGTTCCTCACAGGACACTGTCAAAAGACAACTTGTAAAACTGGAGAAAATATCTGTATCAAAAATATATAAAGAATTCTTAAAACTCAATAATAAAACTACAAATAACCCAATAAAAACACATGGAAAGGACCTGAACAGACCTTACTCCAAAGGATACAGATGGTCACTAAGCACATGAAAAGATACTCAACTTTATTAGTAATTAGGGATATGCAAATCCAAACCACCGTGACACAGCACTTCACACCCATTAGGATGGTTAAAACCAAAAAGACAGTACCAAGTGCTGACGGGGACACAGAGAAACTGGAATCCTCAGACAATGGCAGGAGGAACATAAAATGGTGCAGGCACCTAGAGGGCAACTTGGCAGTCTTCCTAAAGCTAAATGTAAAATTAGTCTATGACTCAGCAATTCTACTCCTAGGTATATATACCCAAGAGGAATTAAAGCATATGTCCAGACAAAAACTTACTCAAGTAGGTCTATGGTAGTATTTTTCATAACAGCTCAGTGGAAACAATCTAAAGGCCTATCAACCTGTGAATGGATAAATGAGTGGTATATTCATATGTAGGAATACTTACCATTCAGCAAGAAAAAAGAAGTAACTATTGATACACCCAACAATTTGGATGAGCCTCAACTGAATTATGCTGAGTGAAAGAAGACAATCTAAAAGGATATACACTATGTATCTAATTTATATAACATTCATGGAAATAATAAGAGATGAGGATGAAAATATTCTGAAATTAGATGGCAATGACTGTAAAACTTTGTAAACTCTGTCATTATAAATTTACTAAAGCCCACTGAATTATATACTTAAAACAGGTGAATTTTATGTCGTGCCAATTATACCTCAATAAAGCATCTAAAATAGTAATCTTTTCATCGTGATGAGAAGCAAACGAAGGTTATTTAACAAACAATAAAATATGGGTATATGTATATATTATTTTGTCCTTTCTTCCTTACACTGGTTAAGAGACTACCAATGATAATGGTCATTTATTTTCAAAAGTCTCAAATAAACCTGCCTCCAAAGGGCACCAGTCTTCTAAAAATCACTTTTCCCTTCAAATGCAATGGCTCAAACTTCCCAAAAGGAAGTCCTGTTGAAATCCTCCTCATTCTTCAAGGGCCCATCTTAATGCCCTCTTCAACTTGAAAGCCTTCCTGGGTTATAAACGAATCCTTCCTCCAACGAACTTCCACAGTACCTTCTCTAACCATTTGTACAGTGTGTAGGTTATGCTCTTGCTATGGTGACTTCATGGGCTTTTTATCTCTTCCATTAAACTACCAGCACTCCAAAGCTTCACTGCCCGATGCATGGCTGTGTATCCCCTCCCCATCCAATCTCGTGCCCAACAATTCTGCGCCCGTTCAATGAACGCTAGGTAATTGAGTCATCCTCTTAATTCTGGGAAATGAGGGCAGATCCAGTATATGATCGAACATGGTGCCAGGGTAAAACCTTGACTAGATCATAAAGAAAGTAGCAGAGCTAAAAACAAAAAACAAGTCTACTTTTTCAGCTCAGTGACTTTTCACTGGTTTATATAGAACACCCTACTCCAAGATGTCTTACATCATATTCTCAAAATAAAAGAGAAATCAGAAAAATGTGTTTAATTTGGCCCAACAGGTTTAGAACTATCTGGAAACAAAGTAATCACTTACCTAGGTGCTTCTTTGGCTCTAGGAAAGGTCTGCATTAAAACAAAACAAAAAAACTACACATGAATATATAAAACAAAAAAGCATAAATTTAAATAACTTCTACAGTAAACAAGAATTTTAAAAATATATTAAAATAAGCTGAATATTCAACTTTATATACAAAACTGCTGATGGGCAAGGGATAAAGTACTTCACCTCTTTATGATAAATGAAATCCCTGCTTTGTTCTCTAAAATCCATTTCAGGGTGGCAAGATCGTAGTTCTCGGGGTGTTTAAAGGCAACTCCTTCCGGAAGCCCCTGCACGACCACAGCGGACTGATCTCGTAGCATCTTCTCATATGGAACAGGTACCACTGTTGATTTGCCTAAAGCTTTCCCTGGGGGTGAGGGACAGATGTGAGGTAGAAAGAGGATAAACATCATTAAATGGTGAGATTAAAAAACAAAACCAACATTAGTTTATCATGGCTGAACAAACAGCACTCATGTTATTTTGTAATATCCGATTTTAAAACAAATTCGAAATATCAGAGGGCCCTATTCCCATGTTCGAAGTTCTAAGCCTGAAACAGATCCAAAAGGCCAAAATGCAAAAGTATGTAAAATATTTATATAAAATCTATACAAAGCAAAAGAAACAATGGCTGATTTCTTCCACTACTGTCTTTCTTTACAATAGCCTCACCCTGGTATAATACAATCTTTACATATACAGTTCAGCCTTAGAACATGGAAACCTAACAGGTCCTACTGTTACCATAAAATATCAGGCGATTTTTGGCCAATATTCTCACTGAAAACTTTAATTAGATAAATACAACGGACATTCACAACTGAGTGTGTTCTACCACACTGTCTGTGTATATCAGGCAGTGAGTCCACAGATTCTAGAAACCCTATTCCCCAGATATGAATTTTACCTACAACCTCAGTGTAACCAGTATCTTCTCCCTTCCACTGTTTTCTTAAGAGCTTTGTTTACCATGTGTTTAGACTAACAAAAGGTGTTTTCTTCAGGAAATTGGTGAGATCAGCACACAGGGCAAAAATACACAGTTCTCTTTGGATGATTATGATGTGTTAATGTAGGTTCTCTGGGGAAGGGAGTGGGGGAGTTGATAGTGGGAGGGATCTATGCAGGTACTGGGCCAGGGAGTACATGGGAAATCTACCTCCCTCTTCCTTTTCCTATAAACCTAAAACAGCTCGTAAAAAGAAAAAAAAAAAAAAAAACCCTACCCCACAGCTCTAATAGGTACATTTGTTTGTTTCTGGGTTTCTTCAAATAAGAAATGGGAAGTAAGGTCATTCCTGATGTTAACCCACTGTTTGGAAACTGACTCAAACTGAAGTTTGTCAAAATGTGCAGTTTGTGAAACCAGTTACACAATTTACCCTTTAGCAAACTCAATTATATGTCTCTTTAGAAAATTCAAGTGTATAACCTTACCATAGCAAAAGCAGAAATAGTCTTCAACTGTTTTTCTGAGCGTCTCAATCTCTACAGCATCTACACTCATCCGATTCGCCGGGGTTGTAGATTTCATCTTATGCATCTCTGCAGCCTTTTCTTCTTCTTCAACACCTGCAAAATAATTAACGATAGAAAAGGCTCTTATCCATTATCTTAGTATTTGCCTTTCCGTAAGAATACTTTTTTCTAATATTCTAATATTTATGATTTGTTATAAAAAGACAGAAAGAGGGGAGCCTGAGAGGTTCAGTCGGTTAAGTGGCTGCTTTCAGCTCAGATCATGATCTCAGGGTCCCAGGATTGAGCTCAGTGTCAGGTTCCCTACTGGCGGGTAGCCTGGTTCTCCCTCTCCCTCTGCCCCTCCCCATATGGGGGTGCATGCTCTCTCTCTCTCAAATAAATAAAATCTTAAAAAAAAAAAAAGGAGAGGAGGGGGCATTTCAAAATAAAAACCTACAACAAATGACTTGAATATGAACGGTCATCATCTCTGAAATAATTGCAGCTGTAACTAAGAATTCTGTAAAGTAAAAATTAGCTACTAGTTTAAAAAGCAAAAAGTTATCTTTAGAGTAATTTATCACCTACAAACTTAAATATGAGATTATCACCATCACAAAAAACATTCCAGGTTCAAAAAATCCAACACATAGCCACTGGACACCTGTGGCTACTGAGCACCTGAAATGTACCAGTCCAAGTCACGATGTGTGGTAAATTTGCAACACATACTGGATTTTGAAAACTTAGTACAGAAGACTATGCAAAATATCCCATTAATCATTTTTATGTTGATTACATGTTAAATGACAATGTTTTAAATATATTGGGTTAACTATAATCACTAAAATAAATTTCACTTGTTTCTCTTTCTGTCATTAACTCAAACATTTTAAATTATGAGTGATTAATATCATCTCATTTCTCCTGGACAGTGCTTTTCCAAACCCTGGGAAAGAGAATTCTCCCCAAGAAATTGTAAAACTAACTCATAAACCTATTGATTAGGTTTCAGAAGACCACTACTGATCCTTATCTACAAAATACTTTATATAAACAAATATTATGTACTTGAGAATTACATCCAAAGATTATTCTCTAGGGCATTAAATTACTGGTAACAAAAAGAAACTATGAATACTAATAGGCAGGGACTACAATTTGCAACTGAGGACAATTCCCCTAATGCTTAGTTCTAACCACTGGAGAACCACATAAGCAAGTCAGTATAGGGAACAGAAATATAAACACAGCTGCCAGTGGGATTATAGTATTCATGGGACAGATGGCAGCTGATATACACATAATCAAAACAACATTATTACTATAAACTTAAATATACAAACATGATCAAAGCCTTAAAAATTCTCAAAACGATCAGAAATAATGAAAAAATTTAAATAGATTATACTAAATAGATTATATATAAAGCTTGAAAGATTATAGTGGGGCGTGGAGGGGGCCTGCAGTGTAGAGAAGATATGTTTTTAAAAGGACTAAAAATACAATTCAGAATTGAACTAATGAATTAAGAAAACTATTTACCCACGATCTGTTCAATTTATCATGAATTGGATCTAACGTGATAGTGGAAATTTAAGTTTGGCACTTAAAGACACACACACACACACACACACACAATATGCCTGCAGACATCCCCACCATTTTGTTCTCTTTCCATGTTTAAGAAGAGGCTGTATCACTGAGACAATATGAGACCGGCAGGCAGTGTGAGGTTAAACAAGGATATAAAACCAGTCTGACTGTGTAAGACCATAGGCAGTAATAGCCTACAGCAAACTTCTCTACTGCGTTTGTTCCGTATCGAGTTAAATTTTCACCAGTTGGATGAACTCCCAATCGGAGGACCACAAAATGCACTGAGAACCCTGACAAGCTGATTCTATGGAGGGAATCGGAGAGACTGGTTTAACTTTGCAGCGTGCTTACACAAATTTTGTGCACAGAGAAGGACTTGCGTTTAACACGCCAAATACCTATCAAGAAAATAACTATCTAAATAAGAACCTTTAATCAATTCAAGATTTCTCTACTTCTTTTCTCAGGTGTGGCACTAATCCAAAATAACGCCAACCAAGGAACACAGGATAAACATTTACCATTTTTCTTAAACTCTTCAGTATTTACCCTTATATATTACCATGTCACGGACATTTTGAGCATTTTGAAATGTGTCTCTAGACATTTTAGAAAGTCCTTTTAGTATAAATCTCATTCTGCTTTAGAAAATAAGACGACATTTGTTATCCATAAATATTTAGGCACAATATTTATGAAATACAAAAGATAAAAATACAACACTTACAGTATTTTACAAAATCTTTCTGAAAATCCTTTCTGGTGTTGACAAAAGCACGTCCTCTTTCAGTTCCAACGACAAACACATCTGTTTCATACACCGCGATGCAGGCCACTTCTGCCTTGGATTTGGCCAGTTCTTTACACTAAAATACAAATAGCAAACCTTATATTACATACAGATGTCTTAAAGTACTATTTCTGCTGGATAAATTAAAAATTATCACTTCAATTGTCTTTCTATAGTATCTGAAATCAGACGAAGTTCCCAGTTTCTGGCCTTAGATTATCATATAAAAAGAGTCACCATTTTTAATTTTTTTAATTTTTTTTAAAGATTTTATTTATTTATTTGACAGACAAAGAGACAGCAAGAGGAAAAAAAAGAGAGAGAGTGAGAGAGGGAACACAAGCAGGGGGGAGGAGCAGGAGAGGGAGAAGCAGGCTTCCCGCTGAGCAGGGAGCCCAATAAGGGGCTAGATCCCAGGACCCTAGGATCATGACCTGAGCAGAAGGCAGATACTTAACGACTGAGCCACCCAGGTGCCCAAGAGTCACCATTTCTTAAAGGTACCTCTCTTTCTATATGGTTTTCAACCCCTATTTTAAACATGAAAAAACAGAATATATAAGAAAAAAGGCAGAAATCCCTTGTAATCTGTTATAGGTCAAATCCCCATGAAACAGACTCAGATTTCCACCCAGGCTTACTGGAGAGTACTCTCAATATCAACACTCATGAGATGTGAGGGGCGCAGGATTCAGCAGAGGGAGAGTTGATAGCTGGTGTAGCTGCATCCGGGGAGCTCTGGAGCTGGGATCGCCCTCCCAAAGAAACGGGAGACCTTGGGCCAGGGAGCCTCAAACCCTCCCAGCAGCTGGAAGGATCAAGGCCATCAGTCCTAAAGGGAAATCTGAAGCCACATCACAACATCCACTACATAATCCCACATCCAGAAGTATCTCTGTCTGAATACACCATGGGAATCATGTTGGGGTATTTTTTTTTTTTAATAAGTATGGCTTCTACTAAGTATATTCCTATGAAATTAAAAATTCTCAAAAATCTTAACACTTACATAACATTCCATTTTATTTTCTTTAGTACTAACATTACTGGCAATGTTGGTGATTCTAATTATCACTCCTTAAAATAACACTGAAATAATATGGGGACAAAATATTTGTGTGTAGAGTGTCAGAGAGATGAAGCGAGTCAAAAAAACTTCTGACTCTGAAAGTAAATACTTTTAAGGTTCTCAAAACCTACTGCAAACTGCTTTCTAAGAAGATTCTATCAGTTCACACTCCCATCTGACCTTCTAGAAGATCTAAATCAAAATATTCTCACAAATGATACTGTGTAACTTTTCCAGAAAAATTTTAAAACGGTATCTTAGTATAATCAATAATCCACTCAGAGCACCTGGCTGGCTCAGTCTGTAGAGCATGACAACTCTTGATCTTGGGGTTGTTGAGTCTGATCCCCACTTCAGGTGTAGAGATTACTTAAAAAAAATAATAAAATCTTTAAAAATAATAATAATAATCCACTGACTGGTTGGTATTAAAATTAAAGAGTATTGTACCTGAGCTATTTCTCTGTAAATTAAAATACCGTTTCCTTATTTTTCTACTATGTTAGTAGTATGTTACCCTACTGATGCATAAAAATACCTCACTTATTTTAGGCATTAAAAAAGCTGTTTAGGGGCGCCTGGGTGGTTCAGTTGGTTAAGCAACTGCCTTCAGCTCAGGTCATGATCCTGGAGTCCTGGGATCGAGTCCCACATCGGGCTCCCTGCTCAGCGGGGGGTCTGCTTCTCCCTCTGACCCTCTTCCCTCTAGTGCTCTCTGTCTCTCATTCTCTCTCTCTCTCTAATAAATAAAATCTTAAAAAAAAAAAAAAAAAAAGGCTGTTTAGGGGCACCTGGGCAGCTCAGTCGGTTGAGCGTCTGCCTTCGGCTCAGGTCATGGTCCCAGGGTCCTGGGATCGAGCCCCATGTCGGGCTCCCTGCTCAGCGGGAAGCCTGCTTCTCCCTCTCCCACTCCCCCTACTTGTGTTCCCTCTTTTGCTGTGTGTCTCTTTCTGTCAAATAAGTAAATAAAATCTTAAAAAAAAAAAAAAGCTGTTTATGGAGTTAAATATATAATTATATATTTTTTCTTCTTTTTTTAAATTTGTGCTCAGTAGGGAGTCTGCCTCTCCCTCTCCCTCTGTCCCTACCCCTGCTCGTGCTGTCTCAAATAAATGAGAAATCTTTTAAAAAACAAAAACAAAAGAAAAACCAGAGTAGGGATTCCTGGGTGGCTCAGTCAGATGAGCATCTGTCTTCAGCTCAGGTCATGATCCCAGGGTCCTGGGATCGAGCCCCGCGTCACACTCCCTGCTCAGACGGAGCCTGCTTCTCCCTCTGCCTGCCACTCCCCGTGCTTGTGCTCTCTCTCTCCCTCTCTCTCTCTGTGTCAAATAAATAAAATAAAATCTTAAAAAACAAAACAAAGCTAGAGTAGGATTTAATCTCTAAACTATTATTTAGGGGCGCTTGGGTGGCTCAGTCAGTTAAATGTCTACCTTCGGCTCAAGTCATGATTCTGGGGTCCTGGGATTGAGCCCGGGGTGGGGGCTCCCTGCTCAGCAGGGAGTCTGCTTATGAGACTATCTCTCTCCTTCTGCCCCTCCCCTTGCTTGTGCTCTCTCTCAAATAAATAAATAAAATCTTAAAAAAAAAAAATAACAGTATATAGCCACTAACATTCTTTAAGGAAAGAATTTTTCAAAATTCTCAAATAGTACAAAGAAGGAAAAAATGCCTTAATGGGTAAAGGCAACAAACCTGCAAACTCTGTCATACTGACACCTGTGAGGTTAAATACTATCTAATACTAGTCATCACTTAGGATGGGAAATACATAGCCCTCTCCTAGTTAGGATATATTTAATTTCAATGTGTCAGAAAATACCTAAGTCTGATGCTTATAAATCTATGAGCTGAAATACTAGGTTTCCCGCTATAGATCTATAAAAACATGATTAAGCAAATTGTTATTACTACCATCACAGTAATAAAAAAAATACAGCAAAAGGATACTTAATAGTTTACTATAATTGTGTATACAATACAGGTTTCTTAAAAATAAAGAGCTAACACACTAACATATTTAGTAAAAGGTAGTGGGGTAAGGACAACTACGAACGCATAGCACAATAAAGAATTTAAATAGTAAGTATGCTCTTATGACCCAGAATTCTGCCAATGTTCTTTATACAGATACAATTAAACACCAGCGCCACACTAGAATATACAAACTCATTCTGAGTAACTTCATTTATGAGTAACAACACATAAATTCAAAGCTACTGCTTGCACAACAAGAAATTGCCTAAGATATTGGTAGGTAAACAACTGAAATTTAATGTAACAAAGTAAACATTTAGGTAAGTTAAGAATATTCTGAAACATGGTAATAAAATGATCTGAAAGGCCTAAATCCGTAACTACTATTCAAGCAAAAAAAATCTTCTTAAAAAACCAAAAACCATGTATGTTTACAAAAAAATCAATCTCACCCATGAACTCAATCCTATCCAACTATAAACATTTTCTAGAACTATAAAGCCATCTCACCATGGACTCAAGAGCAGACATAAGGAACGTCACCACCATCCTGCTCTCTGAGGACTCCTCGTCTTCAACAGGCAGGGTAGACATTGCTACTTGGGCCATGATCCCTAGGAAAGAAATAAGAAAGTGAGTGGCAGAAATTCACAAGGTCCTTTTTTTTTTTTTTTTTAAAGATTTTATTTATTTATTTGACAGAGAGATAGCAAGAGCAGGAACACAAGCAGGGGGAGTGGGAGAGGGAGAAGCAGGCTTCCCGCCGAGCAGGGAGCCCGATGTGGGGCTCGATCCCAGGACCCTGGGATCATGACCTGAGCCGAAGGCAGACGCTTAACGACTGAGCCACCCAGGCGCCCTTCACAAGGTCCTTCTAAACAGATGTTCAGAGCTGTGAGACTCCTTCACAGACTGCCTAATTTACAGTCTTCTTGCCTAAGAGAAAAAAAAACTCAGAAGCTGAGTATTCAATTTGTCAAAAACTCCCATCCTCTAAGATAGAAAAATCTATCCCCTAAATTTCCAACTAATTTCCATAAAATTAGGTCAGCATAATCCCCAAAATAAATTCAGATGTCACCCACAACCAGTTAAAATTTCTCCCAAGTGAGGGACGCTTGGGTGGCTCAGTCGGTTAAGCATCTGCCTTCAGCTCAGGTCCCGATCCCGGAGTCCTGGGATCGAGCCCCGTGTGGGGTTCCCTGCTCAGCGGGGAGCCTGCTTCTCCCTCTCCCCCAGCTCATACTCTGTCTCTCAAATAAATTAAAAAAAAAAAAAATTATCCCAAGTGAGAGTTAGAGGTGAAGCACTCCAGGATCCAGTGATAGTTTATCACAGTTCAACACAGGACATAAATACAAAGTTCCCTTCCTCCCAGGCACACGCAGAATAGGTAAGGCAGACAGAGGCTGGGTGAAGAGAATTTCTTTGTTCTTACTAAGAAGGAAATCGGTTGGGGGCACCTGGGTGGCTCAGTCGTTAGGCATCTGCCTTCGGCTCAGGTCATGATCCCAGAGTCCTGGGATCGAGCCCCGCATCAGCTCCCTGCTCCGCGGGAAGCCTGCTTCTCCCTCTCCCACTCCCCCTGCTTGTGTTCCCTCTCTCGCTGTGTCTCTCTCTATCAAATAAATAAAATCTTTAAAAAAAAATAAAATAATAAAATAAATAAAAATAAAAAAGAAGGAAATCAGTTGTAGGACAATAACATCTAAGAATGCTTTATAATACAGCATTATTATTCTCTTTAGAAAACATTTTCTGATACTTGGGTATCAGCAAGGAGCCTCAGCTGAATCTCCAACACTATAAAAATGCAACACATAAACACTAAACAGTAAGTATTGGCAAGGATGTGGAGAAATTGGAACCCTTGTGCACTGCTCTTAGGAATGTAAAATGGTGCATCCAGGATGGAAAACAATTTGGTAGTTCCTAAAAAAGTTAAACAGAATTACCATGACATAGCAATTCCACTTCTGGGTGTATACCCAAAACCAAAAGCAGGCACTCAGATACGTCTATACTCATGTTCACAAAAGCATTATTCATAATAGCCAAGAGGTGGAAACAACCCAGATGTCCACTGTCAGCTGAATGGATGCACAAAATGGGAGACATACATACAATGGTATACATAATTCAGCCTTAAAGAGGAAAGAAGTTCTGAAACATGCTACAACATAAATGAACCTTGAAAAGATTATTCTAAGTGAAATAAGCCAGACACAAAAAAGACAAATATTATGATTCTATGAGATTCCTACATAACAGTCTAATTCATAGAGACAGAAAGTAGAATGGTAATCGCCAGGGACGAGGAGGAGTGAGTAGTGGGGATTTATTGTTAATGTGCACAGAACTTTATTTGGATGATGAAAAGTTCTGGAACTAAATGATGGTGATGGCTGCAGAACAATATGAATGCACTTAATGCCAGGGAGCTATACATTTAAAAATGGTTAAAATGGTAAATTTTGTTATGTATATTTTATAAAAATTTAAAATTGAGGGGCGCCTGGGTGGCTCAGTGGGTTAGGTGTCTGCCTTCAGCTCAGGTCATGATCCCAGTGTCCTGGGATCAAGCCCCACGTCAGGCTCCCTGCTCAGCGGGAAGCCTGCTTCTCTCTCTCTCCCTCTCCCACTCCCCCTGCTTGTGTTCCCTCTCTTGCTGTGTCTCTGTCAAAAAAAATAAATAAAATCTTAAAAAAGAAAAATTGAAAATTGAAAAAAGCAAAAATATACTGCATAATGACACTCTAAGAAGCCAAAATCAAAAACCTATTTTAAAAATACTAATACTGGGGTGCCTGAGTGGCTCAGTCTGTTAAGCGTCTGACTCTTGATTTCAGCTCAGGTCATGATCTCAGGGTAGTGAGATCAAGCCCCGTGGAGGGCACTGTGTTGGGCTTGGAGCCTGCTTAAGATTCTTTCTCCTCTCCCTCTGCCCCTCCCCCTCCACCGCTCACTCCAGTTCCTGAGCTCTCTCAAAAAAACAAAACAAACAACCACTAATACTAAAAAAAAACTTTTTCTAAGGGCACCTGGCTGGTTCAATCGGCAGAACGTGTGACTCTCGATCTTGGGGTAGTGAGTTCAAGCCCCATGTTGAGCACTGAGCTTACTTTAAAAAAAAAAAAAAAAAAAAAGGTGACCTAGCTCCACCATGTGTTACCATGTGAGTTAACTACTATGCTATATTTGGGCATCAACAAGTAACAAAGTGTACATACTTACGAAGTAACACTTTACAATGAAAAACAGTAACAAAAACAACTGATACTTATCCCTGAATCTGTGAACAAATAGAAGCAATTTTGTTTTCCAAAACAAGATCTCTGTCCTGAATAGAGAGAGAATCAGGAAAAGCAGTATTAAGCAAGAGGTTGCTTAAAACACTGAAATTGCTTTCCCTAACAGCCTAGGTCTCATTCTTTTCACCTGGAAAAGAGTTTAAGTAAATTTATATTAAAATGTGGCTCAGTCAAAATGAACTAAAAAGGCATATTATTTTGCCATAATCATAACATTCACTTAGAATATACTGTCATTATTTCTGAAAGTTCATAGGATTTCTTACTACTCTTACTTTTCTTTCAATTCTCCAGAAAGAGAAAAAGGAGACGTGGTAAGGGGGACATGTTCTCATTTCACAAATTTAATGTGTCAAAGGTTATAGCCACTCTTAGTGCCAGAACACAACACGGGGACAATTTTCTGCCTACTGCGATTGTTCTACTTCTCACCTTAAATTGCCGGAAATCCGCTATGAGGTCATTCACACTCAATGAGTATTAAGAAATGGGAGACAGACATCACACTGACAGCCCTGGAGGGGTGCCACAGGTGATCAGAGGTCCTATTTCATTACCAGAACTTCTCAGGAAACATTGGAGCACCAAACAATGGGAAGAACCTTAGAGGTGACGAGTCCAGTAGGGCTTGATGGGGAAGGATGCATTTTGTTTGGGGCTTTCTGCTCTCAAGAAAGTGTGCATTTGCATCACAACAGAAATTCTCCGAACTTTGACCGTCCCAAGAGGCCATTTCCCTGGATAGTCTTGAGTCAAGACTCTTCAAGACACACTCCTCCTGCACCCCTCACCCAGTAACTACTGCCCTTTTCTTCTCTTTCCCAGAAAGGAACTGCCATCACACAGTGATGCTGATGACACACCAGGGCCACATGCCAGGCCGGGCTGTGTACAGAGCATGAGGCATGACAGGCACTGGCAGACCGTGTTGTGGGTCCCCAACCACGAAGCAGCTCTGTGACCTCCAGTGAGCAGAGACTATATCAACCACTTGCTTCAAAGTCCCCTTTCACCTCTAACCTTTTATGAGCCCCCTCATTTTATTTTTTTTTTTAAGATTTTATTCATTTATTTGTCAGAGAGCAAGCACGAGCAGGAGGAAGGAAAGAGGGAGAGGCAGGCTCCCCGCTGAGCAGGGAGCATGATGCAGGCACTCAATCCCAGGACCCTGGGATCATGACCTGAGCCGAAGGCAGAGGCTTCACCAACTGAGCCACCCAGGGGTCCCTTGAGCCCCCCTCATTTTAAATAGGAGTTGGACAGACTAAAAAAAAGAAGAAAGATCTATTCATTATACCCATCATGCTTTATTCATTACCTATTTCATAGTCACAACAACCCTATAAGGGAGAAAGAATAAAGAGCACAAAAGCGAAATACAAGTATATTCATGGAGCCTAGAAAAAAAGAACTTCACAGGAGATAGTGTTCCCATAAAACGCTTGAGCAGAACCCATGTAGTTTTTTTCTGGTTTATTTTAAACAGGGTTTGTGCGTGTGTGACTAGAAATGAACAACAAAAAAATCACCACTGAAAGCAACTAAAATGGGACCGCTCTCTACTCAAGAAATGCTAATAGGCATATTTCTATCTCTAAACTTCATTAGGGATATTCTTTGGAACAAAAAGGAAAATGAACAGGGCGCCAGGGTGGCTCAGTTGGTTAAGCGACTGCCTTCGGCTCAGGTCATGATCCTGGAGTCACAGGATGAGTCCTGCATCAGGCTCCCTACTCAGGGGCAGTCTGCTTCTCCCTCTGACCCTCCCCCCTCTCATGTGCTCTCTCTCCCTCTCATTCCCTCTCTCTCAAATAAATCAAATCTTTAAAAAAAAAAAAAAAAGGAAAATGAACAAAATGATCATGTACTCTGTAAGACAGTAAATACAAAAAAAAAAAAAAAAAAAGAATGGATCCCTCTGAATCTTCTATATACAGAAAAGGAGGAAAAATTGACCGGAGACAATTCATAGACTAAACCCGTGTTAGACAAGAAAATGACTTCTGGTTCTGGATTTGTAACAAAGTGCCTGCTCCCCGATGTATATCTAAAGGAGGCCTTATGGGGCGCCTGGGTGGCTCAGTTGGTTAAGCGACTGCCTTCAGCTCAGGTCATGATCCTGGAGTGCCGGGATCGAGTCCCGCATCGGGCTCCCTGCTCAGCAGGGAGTCTGCTTCTCCCTCTGACCCTCCCCCCCCATGTGCTCTCTCTCTCTCTCTCTCTCAAATAAATAAAATCTTTAAAAAAATAAAATAAAATAAAATAAAGGAGGCCTTATGAAGAGCTTACAAGAGAAAACGTGATCTCTTTATAAAGCAGTCATCAAAGGCAGAAGACCAACAGTCAAGGAACAACCTCATGGATTATCCCTTTAGAGATGTACTATGGTAGCTAATAGCCCCATGTAACTATTTTAATTAAAATTTAAAATTTCAGTATGACTAGCCACCTTTCAAGTGCTCAATATCCACATGTAGCCAGTGGCTGCTATATTGAAGATCACGGTCATCATCACAACAACTACACTGCTGGGGTGCCTGGGTGGCTCAGTCGTTAAGCGTCTGCCTTCAGCCTGGGTCATGATCTCAGGGTCCTGGGACTGAGCCCTGCATCAGGCTCTCTGCTCAGCAGCGAGTCTGCTTCTCCCTCTCCCACTCCCCCAGCTTGTGTTCCTGCTCTCGCTGTGTCTCTCTCTGTCAAATAAATCTTAAAAAAAAAAAACAAAAACCAAAAACTATACTGCTCTAGAGGCTACACTATGTTGAGTAAACTCAGGTAAGCTTAATGATGAGAAGTAATTCTCATGACCCCTCGAACCACCAAGGTGGTAGCTGTAACCAGAGTTAACCAAGGAAAAAGAAAACTTAAGGGAACATAAACCAGGATACAAAGGTCCATTCCAACTCCATGTGAGCATTCTTCACTGCCAGCCTCCCAAGGATTGATTACTGGTATAAGAGTATCCCCATAGAATAGAGTAACAAGGTAGGTTTCCTGAGAGGAACACACAAATACAGTTTTATGATATGCTACAGTTAAAATGCATGTGAGACATCAGAGACACAGATTCTCAAGATAAATCAGTAAAATTCCAAAGAGGCTAACCCACAATCAGTGCATCGACCTTGCCACAATGATCAACTAGCAATCATGTACCTTCGGTCACATTCCATATTCTTACAGAACGAATTATTTATACAGCTACATAATAGCCCATCAAAATAGAATCATACAATTTCTCTGAACATCTTCATAAATCTTTTGTCTTATTTCCGTATTTTAAAATTCTTAATACTGAAATAGATTCATATGAGCATCTTTATTTAAAAAGATTTATTTACTTTTAGAGAGAGAGCACAAGTGGAGGGAAGGGAGGGGCAGAGGGAAAGAATGTCTCAAGCAGACAACCCACTGAGCAAGAGCCTGATGCGGGGCTTGATCCCTGAACCCTGAGATCTCCCTTGACCCTGAGATCGGCTTGAACTGAAATCAAGATTAGGACGCCCAACTGACTGAACCACCTGGGCACTCCCATAAGTAGTATTAACATCTTTATAGCTCTTGATACATAATGCCAAAATTTTTACACTGTTCTCAGAAATGTTTAAAATAGACTAAATTTGGGGTGCCTGGCCAGCTCAATTGATACAGCATGTGACTCTTGATCTCAAGGTCATGAGTTTAAGCCTCATGTTGGGTGTAAAGATTACTTTTAAAAAGCACATTATTTTAAAAAACATAGTAATAAAATAAAATAAACTAAATTTATCAGCCTCACCAACATTTTTGGAGAGCTAGGACCTAATCACTATGACTACCTCAATACTATCAAAGTAGGTGAATTTCCTTGCTCGCTTAAGAAACACTTTTCAGGGACGCCTGGGCAGCTCAGGCAGTTAAGCATCTGCCTTCCGCTCCAGTCATGATCCCAGGGTCCTGGGATCGAGTCCTGCGTTAGGCTCCTTGCCTGGCGGGGAGCCTGCTTCTCCCTCTGCCTGCTGCTCCCCCTGCTTGTGCTCTCTCGCTCTCTGACAAATAAATAAATAAAATCTTAAAAAAAAAACAAAACACTTTTCATACTTTTATTATTTGTATTTCTTCTTAGGTTACTCAGATCCTATGCCCACTACTAAGTTGATGTCTGATGGCTTCATACTTACATAAATTGTCAATAATCTTCCTTTTTTTGAAAGCAGGCTCCATGCCCAATGTGGGGCTTGAACTCACAACCCTGAGATTGAGAGTCACATGCTCTACCAACTGAGTCAGTCAGGTGCCCCAAAATTGTCAATAATTTTCAATCCCAATTCATTCTTTCAATTCTGATTATTATGTCATGTAACTCCTTGATTATTTAGCTTTTGTATATGTGTTTTAATTCTGTATTTTCAAATGCAGTATTTTCTGCTTCACACAATTTTTCATTTTTCTTTAGGAACATATTTAAGAGTCTTTGTTTATTCTTTTTTGCATCTCAAGACTTTTCTTTTGCCTAAGTTAATTCTTTAAAATTTCTTTCTCACGGCAAATTGTTTTTGTTTGCTATAAGTCTTTTATTCTTGTAAGATATTTTCACTGGAATAGAAATCTAGGTCGACAGCTTCTTTCGTTCAGCACACGTTGGTTACTTCATTATATCCTGCCTTCCACTATTGCCTTTCAAAAGTCATCTGGCGTCTCCTTTGAAGGTAATCCCCACCCCACTCCCTGCTGTTTGTACGTTGTTTTCTTTCTTTGGTTTTCTATAGGTTCACTATGCATCTAGATGCACATTTCTTCTTATTCAGTCTGTCCTTCCCTGGGATTCCTGACTAAGGATTCCGATGTATCAAAAGGTCAGTTGTTGCCTCTTCATACACACTGTCTCTGTCTGGTTCTCCGTCTCCCATCCTACTGAGACTTAGACGAAATGTTACGTTTGTCCTAAGACTCATACTCACTTCTTATTTTTCTCATTTTTCCTCTCTTCACTATTTCTTCAGACTCACCTTGCATTTCACTAATTCTTTCTTTAGCTGTGCTTATTCTGTTAATAAAACCACACATCAAGTTTTTTATTGTTTATAATTTTCACTTCTAAAATTTCTATTTGTTGTTATGTAACCTTTTATAGTTTCCTACTCCCTAGAGATTTTCAAGCCTGACATATTTTTTTTATTAAAAAAAGATTTTATTTATCTGAGAGGAGAGGGGGAAGGGCAGAGGGAGAGAGAGAAAAACTTAAGCAGACTCCGTGCTGAGCATGGAGCCTAAAGCAGGGCTTGATCTCATGACCCACTAAGCCACCCAGGTGCCCCAAGCCTGACATATTTTTTTTTTAAGATTTTATTTATTTGACAGAGAGAGAGAGAGCGAGAGCGTGCAGGCACACACAAGCAGGGGGAGTGGAAGAGGGAGAAGCAGGCTCCCTGTGCAGCAGGGAGCCTGATGCAGGACTCAATCCCAGGACCCTGAGATCATGACCTGAGCCCAAGGCAGAGGTTTAACTGAGTCATCCAGGTGCCCTATTTCTTAAAACATAATAGAGGTAGTTGTTTCATAGTCTCTAGCAATTCAAAAAAAAAAGTCTTAGCCGTATTTCTGTTGTTTCTGGTAGTTTTTGCTCATATTCATGGTACTTGCTCCCATGTATGCCTGATTATCTTTTTTATGTGCTGCTCACTTTAGATTAAAAAAAACATTAAAAGAAATTATTTTAAGGACACCTGGATAGCTCAGTCAGTTAAGCATCTGCCTTGGGCTCAGGTCATATCTAAGGGTGCTGGGATCGAGCCCCGCATCAGGCTCCCTGCTCACCGGGAAGCCTGCTTCTCCCTCTCCCACTCCCCCTGCCTGTGTTCCCTCTATCGCTGTGTCTCTCTGTCAAATAAATAAAACCTTTAAAAAAAAAAAAAAAGAAAGAAAAATTATTTTAAATGTGAGACCTTTGATTAAGGCAGGTTCCTCTAGGCGTCTGGGAACACCACCTCCCCGGGACCACCATAATCCAAGTTCACGGCTTCAGGCTGCTTGTGCTACCCAGATGTTAATCCAGACCACAAACAGGGATGCAGGCTAGCTCACTTGTCAATCACCCTCATCCAATTTGGGGTCTCATCTTACTGGGGAAAAAAAAGTCTCCTATTTGACCCCTAGTTTTGTGCAGGCTCTGGGCTTCCATTTCTGAGCCTCTCATCCCATAAGGTGTTGCAATTGGTAGGTACCTTCAGGACAAAAGTGATTTTCACTTCTATCATCTGAGTTCTCACTTTCTTTTTCCTATTAGCCTTTCTATATTAGCCCTTCCAAGTTCCCATCTCATCAACTTTTTGTTATTTATACCGGTTTTATTCTCTAATTTTAGAACATTCTTATTAGTTCCACCCACTCTGGTAACCACATCTTATAATATTCTTTATTCTTAAGAACAACTTATGAATTTGCCAAAACTATCTTAGACTGTAAGGTTACAAATTCCTACTTCCAACCACCCCAAGAAGGGAATTTTTTTTTTTTTTTAAAGATTTTATTTATTTATCTGACAGATAGAGAGACAGCGAGAGAGGGAACACAAGCAGGAGGAGTGGGAGAGGGAGAAGCAGGCTTCCCGCGGAGCAGGGAGCCTGATGCGGGGCTTGATCCCAGGACCCTGGGATCATGACCTGGCCTGAAGGCAGACGCCTAACAACTGAGCCACCCAGGTGCCCCGCAAGAAGGGAATTTTTACGTCTTCGTTATTCAGCTGAAAGGATGCACTGGCTCCACATAATGCTAGATCCGGAAACACAAGACATGTCGTTAAGAGTTCTCTCTACTCCCACAGATTCTTCACTTCTCCTTGAGCAGATGGGTTTCTTCCCTAAGACAAAAAGGCCGCATGCATCTTTAAGTTTACCACACACCTACACTGTGACCCTAGAGGCAACAGATTATCTTACCTTCCCACTGCAATGTACACAAGAGTTCTGGGGGTTTGTGTCACAAGCCTGGTCTAATTGCAGTGGCTACTCAGAACAAAATTATCTGGGATTCACTGCGATTGGCAGTCTAGCTAGGACCACATGGAATAGGAAGGTAGGCAATTATTCAGAAGGCAAAGCAGGGGGATGTCTGGCCAGCTACGTCCGTATGGCATGTGACTCTTGATCTCAGGGCTGTGAGTTCAGGCCCCATGTTGGGCGTGAAGCCTACTAAAAAGAAAGCAAAGCCAGGACACCGGTATCAGGAGAAAAGGGATGAGAAAGCATAAGCCTAACACACAAAAAATAGCAGCGACCTTAGTCTACTGTATCTTCTTTCCTATTTTTTCAATTTCCTCAATTTGTCTATTCTGAATGTTTTCTGACTTCATCTTGTGTTTCCCTGATTTGCTTTTCAATTCTCCTTTAGGACTTTCAAAGATGACCTTCATTGGACTGTTACTGTTTCATACATCTCTCATCCTGGTCAGCTACTGTTTAATGGATGTGATGCCTTTCTGATCTGTCTGAAACCAGACTCCAGCCATTCTGTACAATCTCCTTGTGTTTCTTGTTGGAGATCCATTTCAAGGATTAGGTTTATCTGAGTCCTTACTGTTTTGATCTGTTCCACCTCAAAATAAGCCAATAATTAATTCCATACAAAGTTTCGTTTGACCATACTTCTTTTAGTTTATTGATCCTTGCTGTTAATGCTGAATAGCGAAATAACAAAAAATATTTTATAGTGAGTCAGAGACTTCATGAAGATTTTCACACATGCCATTATCATTCTAACAACAAAAACACACAAAACAAAAAAAACCACTGAGGTCCTTAATATTTTTTATTATGGTGATCTCTAAAATATTACAAAATTAGGCGCCTGGGTGGTTCAGTCGGTTAATCGTCTGCCTTCAGCTCAGGTCATGATCCCAGGGTCCCGGGATCGAGTTCCACTGGGCTCCTGCTCTGCAGGGAGCCTGCTTCTGCCTCTGCCTCTCCCTGCCACTCGTTCTAGCTCCCTCTCTCTCAAATAAGTAAATAAAATCTTTTTAAAATAAATAAATAAAATCAAATATTACTAAATTTTCAGTACTTGTGCTTCAAATTTAAGCCTCAGATCAGACTAGTAAGTGGGGAAGGTACTATATTACACTGATCCTGTTTTTTCAATTACATTTTTACCCTTTTTTGTATTTATATTTTGTTAATTTCAACAAGCATCTTTCCAGTTCACTCTTACAACATATAATCTTAGATCAAGGGGGGAAAAAAAATCAAGATATTTTAGTGCAACCTCCTTGCTCCATTATGTTATAAATGAGAAGCCCAACCTGGAAAGATTAGCTGTCTTGCTATGGTCATAAAGACAGTTAATTTTATAACAAGCGGCTGGAATCCGTATCTCTAAATTCCAAATTACCTCTTTCATGCACAATAATAATCAAAGAAAAGCAGGTTAAACAGAGGAACCCAAGGTAAATAATTACACAGTGATTAAAACTGTAATACTAGGCAATCTTTATGAGGCAGTAAATTAACTGCCACCCACTGTAAACAAACTGAAGCAAAAGGATAGTATCCTTTTTTTCCACAAAGCACAGATTACATTGGACATTGAGGAATAGAGTGAACACTGAGGAACACTTTATAGTCAACATCAGTCACATTCTATGAAGAAAATAAAGGATTTGGTTCAAAGAAAAAAATATGAATGAGGGCGCCTGGGTGGCTCAGATGGTTAAGTGTCTGCCGCCTTCGGCTCAGGTCATGATCCCAGGGTCCTGGGATCCAGTCCCACATCGGGCTCCCTGCCCAGCGGGGAGCCTGCTTCTCCCTCCGCCTCTCTCTCTCTCTGTCTCTTATGAATAAATAAATAAAATCTTTTAAAAAAAAATGAAGGAGTTACAGGCCATGTGTTTACGTGAACACGTAAGTAATCTGTGTCACAGAATTCTGGTGACAGGCTCCATCAGGAGTCATATCTCCTCTTAACAGCAAGTAACAGCTCTCAGAGTTGAGTTTAAACAACAGTTTAACTTAGTAAAATTTTAGTAAAATCCAAGACCCAGGACCCACTTCTCAACCAGGAGGAAGTGGATTTAAACTGATAGGGGCACCAGGCCGATTATTTTATTCTATTCTCAAAAACTTTATTTTCACAATTTTGTACAAACTGCTAAGGTTATCTCCGTTATTTTTACTTATAGTAAGCAACTAAGATCTACCCTACATAGTTACTTAAGTATGGTAAAATAATCTTCAGGACTGCAAAAATCATTAACTTTTCCTAACTCAATGTTTTGTACAAGAGCCATAACCACTAAATCCTAGCCAGATACCTGGATTGATTAAAATTAAGAAAATATTCAACAGTACCTAAAATATCTTACCACTAGGACACTGTCCATGGAAGACTACAGCCAGTATTTAGGACAGATAATGGTATTCGATTCTATAATTATTCAACAGGTTTCAGACGTAAAAACAAACAAAGGGGTATTTTTACCAGGACAATGTTTCATCCAAACTTGTTCAGTTATTGACCTCTACCCCCAAAAACGCAGTGGGAGGAATCTGGCTGGCTCACTAGGCAGAGCACGCAACTCTTAATCTTAGGGTCATGAGTTCGAGCCCCATGTTGCACGTATAACCTACTTAAAAAAAAATAAAATACATTAAAAAAATGCAGTGTGTTGGGCGCCTGGGTGGCTCAGTTGGTTAAGCGACTGCCTTCGGCTCAGGTCATGATCCTGGAGTCCCGGGATCGAGTCCCGCATCGGGCTCCCTGCTCGGCAGGGAGCCTGCTTCTCCCTCTGACCCTCCCCCCTCTCATGTGCTCTCTCTCTCTCATTCTGTCTCAAAAAAAAAAAAAAAAAAAAATGCAGTGTGATTTTCCTGTATTATGGATGGTCTTTTTCTGGGCCAGTATTTAAGATCTCTTCCTCGGTGTTTTGGTGTCAGTTCCAGTTGTTCTCCATTCTATGAGATCTAGTCTCAGGTTATTATTTACATGTGAGGTAAAACTCAAATTTACCAACTCATTTTATTAAGAAATCCTAAAGTCAAGGGGCGCCTGGGTGGCTCAGTAGTTAAGCGTCTGCCTTTGGCTCAGGTCATGATCCCAGGGTCCTGGGATCGAGTCCCACATTGGGCTCCCTGTTCGGCGGGAAGCCTGCTTCTCCCTCTCTCCCACTCCCCCTGCTTGTGTTTCCCCTCTCACTGTGTCTGTCAAATAAATAAAATCTTAAAAAAAAAAAAAAAGAAATCCTAAAGTCAAGTTTTGACAAAATTAATGATGAAAGGCACCATCAGAGTCTAAAGATATAAACTAATAGAAATATCTTCAGTGAAAAGTATAAAATAATTTCAAGTATCACTTAATTCTAAGGAAAATGTAAAATGGCACCTCAAACTTTTAAGTATAAATTGTACTTTATAAAAGAAATTTCCAGGACGCCTGGGTGGCTCAGTCGGTTAAGCGTCTGCCTTCGGCTCAGGTCATGATCCCAGGGTCCTGGGATCGAGTCCCGCATCGGGCTCCCTGCTCCGCGGGGAGCCTGCTTCTCCCTCTGCCTCTGTCTCTCTCTCTGTCTCTCACGAATAAATAAAAAAAATAAAATCTTTAAAAAAAAAAAAAAGAAATTTCCTCAGGGGCAACTGGGTGGCTCAGTCGTTAAGCGTCTGCCTTTGGCTCAGGTCATGATCCCAGGACCCTGGGATCGAGCCCCGCATCAGCTCCCTGCTCCGCGGGAAGCCTGCTTCTCCTTCTCCCACTCCCCCTGCTTGTGTTCCCTCTCTCGCTGTGTCTCTCTCTGTCAAATAAATAAATAAAATCTTAAAAAAAAAAAAAGAAATTTCCTCAAAATGATGAGTACAAACAGAAAAGTTAAAATTCATCATCTAAGATGTTACACATTTTGTCATAACGGTGCCGAAAATAAATGGAAAGGATCTAATAGTTCAATCAGCTGACTTTATCCTAAACAAGATTCAGTTGCATTAAAATTAATTTAGGTCATCATATAATACTATATTCCAACACTCTTCTAGGCTGCGTAAATCTTTTTACCTCTGAAATTGATGGCATTTAATACCTCCATGTTGTACCTATAATTACTAAGTAGTAAAAGCTAAGTAATCTGTTTCTCAGGAGAGGAAACATTCATCCCTAAAATGTCAGTGTACATTTACTATAATGAGTTCGGATTGCAAACACAGAATTTGTGTCTTAAATTTCTTTCAATATGTTACCATTTGTTCTAATTATGTCTACTTAGTAGCTTCTACAGAAGACATTCGCTGACCCTATTAATTTGTCTTCTGAGGGATACCAAAGAAATTAACTTGATGTGTTTATTACCAAAGCAGGGCATTTGCCTGACACATTTTACAAAGCAGAACTTTTTTTAACGTAAGAACAGCTTATAACGGAAAAACAAGGTAAACTGCTCGAGATTACAGAATTATTAAGTACAATCTAATTGAGATCTGACTGTTCTTAATTCTCCATGTTCTTTCAAACCACACCATCTACTGTAAAATTTATTTTTTAAAAGATTTTATTTATTTATTTTCAAAGATTTTATTTATTTATTTGACAGATACACAGTGAGAGGGGGAACACAAGCAGGGGGAGAGGAAGAGGGAGAAGCAGGCTTCCATCCAAGCAGGGAGCCCGACACAGGGCTCCATCCCAGCACCCTGGGATCATGACCTGAGCTGAAGGCAGACACTTAATGACTGAGCCACCCAGGTGACCCTGTAAAATTTAATCTGATTTTTAATGTTTCCCAAATTCCACTATTCACAATATTTAAATTCCAGAAAAACATTCAGTTTCAAAGAGACTTAGACAAAAACTATAATGGGATTTTTAGGTCCATGTGCTAACCTTCATGCTAACAAATTAAAATCCCCAGCCTCAAGAGAAGAAAAAATCCTTAATTCTAAAAAAGAGTTTCATTATCCCCGAAGTATTGCCATACAAAATACTTATTAACAAAGTAAAGCGTGGCACACACCAAGTGATCAAAGTTAACACTAGTCAGGGACAAATAGACCTCATGTCCCACCCAACAGAATGTACTGAGAACACTGTGATATTCCTGCCTAAATACATCAGACAAATCCAAGTTGAGGGACATTCTGTAAAATGACTACATCTTCAAGAAGGTCAAGGGCACCGAATTCAAAGGCTAAGGAACTGTTATAAAGTGAGGTGTATTAGAGAGAGAAGACAACTGGGTGAAAATGTGATCCTGGATTATACAGACCCTTTTGCTATAAAGTGACATCTGGCGGGGTGCCTGGGTGGCTCAGTTGGTTAAGAGGCTGCCTTCAGTTCAGGTCATGATCCTGGGGTCCTGGGATCGAGCCCCACATCAGGCTCCCTGCTCAGAGGGGAGTCTGCTTCTCCCTCTCTTCTCTCTCCCTCTGGAACCCCTTCTCATGCTCTCTCTCTCAAATAAATAAAATCTTTAAAAAAAAAAAAAAAAGTGACACCTGGCAAAACCTGAATGGGGTTTTTGGGTGAGGGGTATATTGTTGTTCTTGTAACTATTTTGTCAGTTTAAGAGCGTCCCAAATAATTTTTAAAGCACTAAGTGCATATGTGCTAATAAGCTAATCAAAATTTTTCTACTTTTGCCTTATCTCAGGGGTGTTTAAGTCTTGCTGCTTTTACTGTCAAAGGTAGGCAGAATGTTTAAATCAGGAGAAAGGCAAAGGACATTAAATAGTAAATTACTGATTACAATTTGTCTCCATTAGCTAAATAAAACTGGAAATGGGCTGTTTTTCTTTCTTTTTGCATTTGAAGGAGGGAATGACTAGAAACTCATGAAGGTAAAAGAGCCCGGAAGTGAAGGCACACACACTACACTTAACTTAAAAGGTTATCAAACTTCTCTACAGACCGCACACAACTGGTAAACCGGAGGCTTTTAATTTGGACAGTATTTGCTATTCACGGTGTGTGTCTGTACACTAGACTGGGGGGATAATCCCGTCACCCCAGCACCAACACAGTGCCTGGCACTCCCGACACGTGCTGAGTTCAACAATGAATCCTAAGCTCCTGGCTGATGTTTTCCCCTCAATACTAAACTTAGTCACAATGAAGGCTATCAAATAGCAGATCACTGGCTAAAATGCCTAATTCAGAAAGTGTAATCAATAATTTGATCCCAGGTAAGTTCACATGATTTTCAACCCTGTAGCTATCCTGTTTAGTAACAGTTAAGTAAAATTACTAGTTTATCATTAATATCATTACCTATACTTTAAACATTAATATCAGAACTGGAAATTAGTATAACGTGATAATTAAGAGCATGGGCTCTGAATCCGACTGCTTAGGTTGATGGTGCCTGCCGACCTTGGAACACAGGATTGCTGTGAAGATTAAAAAGTGCCCTAATGTAAGCAGTGCTTAGAACAGTAAATGCTTTTAAAAAAAAAAAAAAGAAAAGAAAAAGAACAGTAAATGCTTTTCTAAAAAGCACCCCAAAAATGTTACTTGTTACTGGTATTCTTGCCCAACTCTCTAAAGGCACCCCAAGATTTGACCTATCCTCCAACAGAGAGCTTGCTTTTTTTTTTTTTAACATTTTATTTGTTTACTGGAAGCAATCTCATTCTTAATCTCCTAAAGCACTTTTCTTTAGACTGCTGTGATTCAGTGACCCCCTTACACTTGGCTTTCTATGATGTGTGCATTTGCCTCACCTCTTTGACGATGTTTTAATCACTTTTGTATCTCCCTAGCTTCTCAATAAATATTTTAATGAATAAAAAAAAAGATTTTATTTAAGTAATCTCTACACCCGATGTGAGGCTCCATTTACAACCCCAAGATCTAAGAGTCGCACACTCCACGGACTAAGCCGGCCAGGCACCCTGACCTTGCTAATTTTAAATTAACAATATGCAATCACGGGTCTGGTTTAGTATTAGTCCTCCTAATAGATCAAATCTGTCCCTGTGGTATCCTCCTACAAAAAAGCCCTTTCAATGCATAGTGCTCCTTCACATGCTCATCTCTAAACTAAGCAGCGGTCTGTCCTGTGCTGTCCTTGTAACATCCTTTACCTTTACTACACCATCCTCAAAGTATTCCAGTTTCTCCAGGCAAGGTCCCAGAATTGGATGTAACATCTCGGATAAGATCAGTTCACCAGACACTACACTTGGACCTTAACTCCCAGAATTCCCTTATTCTTTGCCCATTATCACAGAGGGATATTTTAATTCACGTTGCTAAGGGTTTAACTCCACAGGCTTAATAGGTATTTTCCAAAGGGAAGAAAATCAGGTTAGTGCTTCATTCAGAGGTTCCATTTCACAAACATTTCATAACAGAATATAAAGTATCACAATTTATATTAATATAGTAACATATACTGAACATATATACTTCAGCAGACAAGAGAAACAGAGCCAAAGAGCCCATTTTAGTTTAACTTTCATTAATTTTAGAAATTCTATGTAATGGCAAATGCTTAGAAAAAAAACTAGAAATCCCTAAGATGAACCTTTGCTCAAGATGGATTTTTTAGTCAAGGCTTTTAAGTTTTGATAGCTGGCTTTGCTTACATTTTAAGATGCTTAATTCTTCATTTCTATCTACTGCAATAAAGCTGGTAACCATGCCAGTAAAACCCAAGCGATCTCTCAAGAAACAAAATACATTTGAAAGGTTAAGATTTGAAATGATCTGTAACAGGGCGTCTGGGTGGCTCATTTGGTTGGGCGACTGCTTTCGGCTCAGGTCATGATCCTGAAGTCCCAGGACAGAGTCCCACATCAGGCTCCCTGCTCAGCTGGGAGTCTGCTTCTCCCTCTGACCCTCCCCACTCTCATGTGCTCTCTCTCTCAAATAAATGAATAAATAAAATCTTAAAAAAAAAAAAAAGAAAGAAAAAAATGATCTGTAGCAGTTATATTTATGCTTAAAACTTAACACCCTTCTCCACCATATTTTGAAAAACATGTTGAGATACCTAACAAAAATAGCTAAATTTTATTTTTAAAAAAGCCAGGTGAAAGGAAGAATTACAAAATAATAAAATGAAGCCAGAGAAAGAGGATCTGCCCAACTGATGGGTCACAATTTCAGTCCTGAGCCTCACAAGTAGCCAAAGCAATGTCCTTGAAAAACAAACCAATCAATCAATCGATCAATCAATAACCCGTATCAGCTACTCAGGAAGATTGGCAACTTTTCTTGGCACCACAGTTCAAGAGAAAATGTTTGCAAATGTATAACTTACCCTTTTAAATTGGTAGTCCAGATCTTGTTCTACCAACACACCAAGAATGTATCCCTTTGACCTTATTACAAATTTAAAAATTATTTAGGACTGGGAAAGCTGGATGAAGTATTCTTTATTTAACAGAGAGACACACAGTGAGAGAGGGAACACAAGCTGACCTGAGCTGAAGGCAGACGCTTAATGACTGTGCCACCTAGGCACCCCTGGATCACTTGTTCTTTTTCTAACTTTGTACGAATGGGAACAGGAAATGAAAATCAAGTAACTATGCTCTACAAAGTCCCATCTTTATTTTTTCTTAATGCACTGTTCACAGATGGCAGGCAACAGAGCAAAGCTACTATGAACACCAATTTTGGAATGAGACCAAAGTTCTGAATTCAAGTTCTATCTCCAGTACTAGATATGACTGACCTTGGGATTCTTGAACCTCAAACTTCCTACTCTGGAAAATGACAATAATATGTGTACTTACCACAAAGTTATCAGAATGTAAGTTAAGTACCTGCTGGAGTTTCACACAAGCATTCACTAAATTAACCGTTTAAAAATTTAAATTTCAGGGCACCTGGGTGGCTCAGTTGGTTAAGCAACTACCTTCAGCTCAGGTCATGATCCTGGAGTCCCAGGATCGAGTCCCACATCAGGCTCCCTGCTCGGCGGGGGGTCTGCTTCTCCCTCTGATCCTCTTCCCTCTCGTGCTCTCTGTCTTTCATTCTCTCTCTCAAATAAATAAATAAAATCTTTAAAAAATAAAAATTAAAATTTCATTAAAATAGTTACTTTTAAAACACATATGTAATGGTATCTATTTATTTACATATAAACTCTCCAAATCCAAGTCTGATAAAATGAAAATTTCCCAACTAGTTGCTTTAATTACCACTAAATAAAATAACCTATCGTCTCATGGGGCAGGAAAACTAATGAGAAAAGTGTCAAAATAAATCACTGCTTTTTTCCCCATCTATTTTCCCCAACTTCATTGAGATAATAATTGACATCTAACATTGTGTACTTTTAAGGTATACAATAATCACTGCTTTGAAATGTTTTTAAAGCTTGCATGTGGAGGTGCCTGGATGGCTCAAGTCAACTAAGGATCTGACCTCGGCTCAGGTCAAGTTCTCAGGGTCCTGGGATCAAGCCCTGCGTCAGGCTCCCTGCTCAGCGGGGAGTTTGCTTGTCTCCCTCTCCCTCTGAGCACAAGCTCACAAATGCGCACTCCCCGTCTCTCTCAGATAAATAAATCTTAAAAAAAAAAAAGCATGCACGTGTTTACATCAAATGTGGTCCTCAAAAACTGTTTTAAATTTAACTTTAAAAAGTCACCTTACTCCAAATATCTAAAACAAAGAAACTAGAATGAATACACACACTCAACTTCACAGTCTTTATCCTGAAGCTCTCAACAACATAATCTGCCCCGACCAGTATCTTCCAAGAAACAGACCGTGTCCTGAGGCTTCGCAGAAGAGCTAACACACCCAGGCGGCCCTCAACAAGCTGGGTAAGTGAGTAAGCACTGCTCCAAAAACAATAAGGGATCCCTTCTCCAAAGCTTAAAACATAGAAGATCAAGAGTGAATACAGCCACTCATTTTGCTAGTATAAGGAAACTGTTCTGGGGCGCCTGGGTGGCTCAGTCGGTTGCGCACCTGCCTTCGGCTCAAGTCATGATCTCAGGGTCCTGGGATAGAGTCAGGCTCCCTGCTCAGATGGGAGTCTGCTTCTCCCTCTCCCTCTGCCTCTTCCCCCTGCTCGTGCTCACGCTCTCTCTCTCAAATAAATAAATCTTTTTTTTTTTTTTAAGATTTTATTTCTTTATTCATGAGAGACAGAGAGAGAGAGGGAGGCAGAGACAGAAGCCGGCTCCCCACGGATCAGGGAGCCCGATGCGGGACTCGATCTCAGGCCCCTGGGAACATAACCCAAGCCAAAGACAAACGCTTAACCAACTGAGCCACCCAGGCGCCCTCAAATAAATAAATCTTAAAAAAAAAAAAAAAACTATAAAAAAAAAAAAAGCTGGGTTCTTAAATACCATTGTTAAAAAAAATGTTTTTCCTACAGATAAAGGCTATAAATAAAGGGAAAAATTATGAAATAAATAGACTCAAAAAGTGATTATCTGGTTAAGTGACTACCCCACTGTTTTACAACACACCCTAGAAAAAGTATTCTAAAAGCTTTACAGAAGCAACAGACATGATAAAAATCATTTTTTTTTATTTTTTATTATTATTTTTTTTAATCATTTTTTAAAATAGGCTCCACACTGAGTGTGGAGCCCAAAGTGGAGCTTGAACTCACAAGCCTGAGGTTCAAGACTTGAGCCGAGATCAAGAAATGGACACCCGACCAATTGAGCCACCCAGGTCCCAGAAAATAATTTTTTACTTACTGTAAAAAATACTAAGCTAAGGACTATGCATGCAAATGGAATCCAAACTCACACAGCTATCCTCAAAAGGATGAGACCCATACAATCAGCAATCTTCACAGACTCTAACCAGGGCTCACTTTAACCAAATACCTAAATTGGATTGAACTCTTCACTCCTCTCTGCTTCTACAATTATACTATAATATAATCAACACAGTAGTTTCAAAAAATTATTTCTTTGGCCACTCTATAAAAAAAACAAAAATCCAAAAACCACTATTTTTTTTTTTTTTTAAAGATTTTATATATCTATGTGACAGAGAGAGCGAGCAAGAACAGGAACACAAGCAGGGGGAGTGGGAGAGGGAGAAGCAGGCTTCCCGCTGAGCAGGGAGCCCTACATGGGGCTCGATCCCAGGATCCTGGGATTATGACCTGAGCCGAAGGCAGACGCTTAACAACTGAGCCACCCAGGCGCCCCGTCCTTCCTTTTTAAATTCTTAATAGTGGGTTTTGGGGGGGCACCTGGGTGACTCAGTTGTTAAGCGTCTGCCTTCGGCTCAGGTCATGGTCCCAGGGTCCTAGGATCGAGCCCCAAGTCGGGCTCCCTGCTCAGCGGGGAGCCTGCTTCTCCGTCTCCCTCTGCCCCTCTGACCCACTCATGCTCTCTCTTGCTCACACTCTATCAAATAAATAAATAAAATCTTAAAAAAATAAAATAAATAAAAAGGAAGGACATTCTGACACATCCTATAACATGGATGAATCTTGAAGACACTATGCTAAGTGAAGCAAACCAGTCAGGGAAGGACAAATACTGTACTTACGAGGTCCCTGAAATCATCAAAATTACAGGCAGAAAGTAGAACAGTTGAGTGCAAGGGGCTGGGGTAAGGGGAAACCTGGATTGTTGTTTAATGGGCAGTTTCAGGTTAGGAAGATAAAGTCCCAGGGGCGCCTGGGTGGCTCAGTCGGTTGAGCTACCAACTCTTGGTTTTGGCTCAAGTCATGATCTCAGGGTTGTGGGATGGAGTTCTGCATGGGGCTCCAGGCTCAGCGGGGAGTCTGCTTGTCCCTCTCCCTCTACTCCTCCCCCTGCTCTCTCTCTCTCTCAAATAAATAAATAAAAGCTTAAAAAAAAAAAGAAAAAGTCCTGTGAGATGTGATGGTTCCAACAACATATGTGATTGTACCTAATGCCCCTGAACTATGCACTTAAAAATGGTTAAAATGGGCGCCTGGCTTCCTCAGTCGGTAGAGCATTCGACTCTTGATCTCAGGGCCGGTCATGAGTTCGAGCCCCATGTTGGGCATGGAGCCTACTTAAAAAAAAAAAGTTTTAAAAAACGGTTAAAATGATTACTGATATGATTTCTTTGTAGTATATTATAAATATTATGTAGCTATCATAATAATTAACAATAGACTAAAAATAAGTAAACTATAAATGAAAAACGGTCAAGTTCTGTGGTATGTATAGTTTACAACCTTTTTTTTATCACTATGCAGAACCACTTGAAAGAAAGAGGTGTTCATGGTGGAAATGGCAGACACAAATCTATTCTTTACAAAGGGGACAAATGCATTTTACGTGGGTTTTCTACACTATTGGGAGATTTGTTCAGATCTATCCAAATTCTTCTGCTCCAAAAAAAGCACTAAAAAGAAAAACAATGATCCAGCAATTCCACTCCTGAGTATATACACAAGATTTGAAAACAGGCTTCAAAACACACTGGTGAACCAATGTCCACACCTGCATATCCATAACAGCCAAAAGACAGAAGCAATCTAAACGTCCATCAGCAGATGAAAGTACAAATAAAATGTTGTATACTACATAATGGAACATTATTCAGCCATAAAGAGAAATGAAGTTCTGACACAGGGTACAACATAGATGAACCTTGAAACCAATATGCTAAGTGAAATAAACCACACACAAAATGACTAACACTGTCAATTCCACTTTAAAAGAGATATCTAAAACAGGCAAGGGGCCCCTGGCTGACTCAGTCAGTAGAGCATGCGAGTCCTAACTCAGGGTTGTGAGTTCAAGCCCCATGTTAGGCGTAGAGCCTACTTAAAAATAAATAAATAAATAAACAAGTAAGTATAAAGAATAAAACAGGCAAATTCACAGAGATAGAAAGTATATTAGAGGTTACCAGAGACTGGGGGAGAGGAGAAATGACGAGTTATTGCTTAATGGGTACAGTTTCTATTTGGGGTGAAAAGAAGATCTTACAAATAGTAGTGATGATTGTACAACTTTTTTTTTTTTTAAGATTTTTTTTTATTTATTTGAGAGAGAGAATGAGAGAGAGAGAGAGCACATGAGAGGGGGGAGGGTCAGAGGGAGAAGCAGACTCGCCGAGCAGGGAGCCCGATGCAGGACTCGATCCCGGGACTCCAGGATCATGACCTGAGCCGAAGGCAGTCGCTTAACCAACTGAGCCACCCAGGCGCCCCTGTACAACATTTTGAACATAATCAGTGCCACTGAATAAAAAATGCTATACATAAAAAAAGGCTTAAATATGCTTAAAGTGGCAGAAAGAGAAAGAACAAGAGGAAAAAGTGAAGCTAACGGATTTCCTGATAACCGTTCAGCCAATTTTCAAACTCATTCCAGAACCAGGGTCAATTTCTATTTCCTCACTTATAAAGTGGGCATAATATATGCTGTCATCCTTCTTTGTCAAATTATCGATGAAATAATGTAATTGAAGTGCTTGGTGCCTGGCCACAAATAAAATAGCTAAGATTTTCTTACCTCCTTTAATTGCCCTGCAAAAGCCAAGAAATTACGACTACCTTTCAACTCCTTTACTACTTTCTATCTCAAATACGTCAACATCACCAGTAGGGAAAGAGGTTACTACCTCTAAAACTAGTGAGGGCTGAAGACAGAAAATAGGCGCAGTGAATTTATGTGTTGAGCAAGCAGTTCCAGAAGGCTATTTTCCAATTATAAAATTCACTATTCACAAGGTAGACATGTTTCATCTCCATTACGCAAATTCATAGTTTCTCAGCTTGTTTGAGGCAGATACCCTAAATAAAACCAAACTCTTCACTACTCTGTAGAATTACGTATATAATTCTACAATATAATTTCATACCTGTACTTTAAGCGGAAAAAAAAAGAACCATTATTTCCTTTGCCCTCCTACAAGAACAAAACAATTTAACAGTCACAAGGAAAAAATCCCAAGAAGTCCTTGCCTTTCCAGAACTTATATTCTTCGGTTTGGGGAGATTAACCTTGTAGTCAATATTACTGGGACAATTTTTATTTCCTTAGAAAATTCAATTTCTCAGAAGTATTCAACACAGTATTTTTATGGTAATATTTACTGAATGCTTATTGTTCGCCAGTCCCAAGCACTTTCAATCTTCACAACAACCTGTAAGAGAAACAAGGTTCTCTCATCATCATTCCTACTTTTTTTAAAATAGGGAAAATGAGGCACAAAAAGGTGAAGTGAATTGCTCACGGTAACAACCAGAAGCAGCATGAGCCAGGATTTGAATCCAGGCAGTCTGATTTTGGAACCTATGTCTATTAGAACCACACTAAGTCATATTCTTCTCTCACAGTTATAAACTCATTTTGCCTCTTAAATTACATTTTAAATAAACGAATTCTTTAAAAATCCTCTATAGTTGGGCGCCTGGGTGGCTCAGTCGTTAAGCGTCTGCCTTCGGCTCAGGTCATGATCCCAGGGTCCTGGGATCGAGTCCCACATCGGGCTCCCTGCTCGGCAGGAAGCCTGCTTCTCCCTCTCCCACTCCCCCTGCTTGTGTTCCTGCTCTCGCTCTCTCTCTCTGTCAAATAAATAAATAAAAATCTTTAAAAAAAAAATTCTCTATAGTTTTGGGGGTTTTTAAAGATTTTATTTATGAGAGAGAGAGAGAACAGGAGCTGGGGAGGAGCGGAGAGGGAGAGAGAATCCTCAGGCCGACTCCATGCTGAGCCCCACGCGGGGCTCGATCTCACAACCCTGAGATCACGACCTGAGCAGAAACCAAGAGTCTGACCCTCAATGAACTGAGCCACCCACGCGCCCCAAAAGTACTCTGGTTTTCAATCAAGTTACAACCAAGGAACAGTGAGTGAATTCTCCCATCAACTCTGAAAATCCCTGGCTATTTCGAACTTTCTCTTATGTTCCCACTAGGCCAAAGTGGAAAAAGCAGAGGAATAAGTAAGTGCCAGAAAGAAAACACAAATTAAGCCTGGGGAGAAAGACAAGGACTGTAGAAACAAAGAGAATGAAAGAAAACAAAAACAGGAAAAAACTGCAGTGGTGAGAGTTCCAGCAAAGCACAGGCAAGGGAGAAAATGGTAAAGGACAAAAAAGAGTGGAAATTGAGTATCAAGATACCACCTTCAGCACCTGGGATGATTTTATCCACATCATTTTTCCACTGTACTTACATCCTTTAAATACTAATTCTCAATTTTATTCCCCCCGGCAAGTCACCTCAGGCTACACTCTGACCAACTGAATATTCTGCATGTTGCTATGTTGCCATTTAAACCACCTTGATTACAAGCAATCTCAACTTCACAATTATAACCAAATGACTGACTGCATATCCAACTTTCTTTCAGTTAGTAACAATGAATAAGCTTCACCCAATGAATGTATACAACTTTTGAAGAAAAATGCTACCAGTGATCATTAGTAGACTGCTACTGATAAAATTCTTGGCAATTACCTTTCAGGTAAATTGCCTCTAACGTATTGCTAAAAACAGTATTTCTGCTACTGTTCTCAGAGTATTACTTCTCAACTATTCAGAAAATTTTTTCCCTTACACATACACAAAAATCACTTGATCAGCATCTGTTTAAGCCAGTGGTCAAAACAATATCATGTGAATTATACCACACCGCAGTTATGAAGAGAACCGCAATATTTAAAAACGCATGTTTTCAATGAAGAGACCATGTTAGAACTGAATCAGGTGGAATGCAGTGCATAAGCTAGCCAGCAGTAATAACTGGAAAGGTTAAGTGTTTAGTAATCTCTCAGTGTCTTATTTACGGCTCCTTTAATAACAACCTGGAGAAGGGCCCTTGTCTTTTATGTTTTGTTTTGGAACACACGATCCATCTACGGATCATCAAAAATGACAGAACATTCCTCCCACCTAATTTGAGTTACTTTCTCCAGAAAGAAATCCATTATAATAAACTAAAAAATCTTTCTCAAGACTTGTGCCCCAAGAAAAAGAACCTCAGAAACCTACATTTTAAGGACAGTCTTTGTAGTCATTTTTTTTTAAGATTTTATTTATTTATTTGATGGAGACAGACACAGCGAGAGAGGGAACACAAGCAGGGGGAGTGGGAGAGGGAGAAGCAAGCTTTCCGCCGAGCGGGGAGCCGGATGCCGGGCTCGATCCCAGGACCCTGGGATCATGACCTGAGCTGAAGGCAGACACTTAACAACTGAGCCACCCCGGTGCCCCCTTTGTAGTCATTTTTAAAGTAAACCAAATTGGGCACCTGGCTGCTCAGTCAGTGCAGCATGCAACTGCTGATCTCAGGATCCTGAGTTCAAGCCCCATGTAGGGCCTAGAGCCTACTTAAAAAAACATAAGAAAAAAAAAAAAGGAAAGAGAAAAAAGTAAACCAAATCGCTGGACGTGCCTGGGGCTTGGGAGGGGGTGGGGGGAGATTCAGGGCTACAGGTGATCAGCACCTTCCCCATCTCAGTGTCACACTCAGGCCCTATCACATCTTTCAGGGTTTCCAGACTAGATTCGGTGGTGGGACAGGATGCTTCAGCCATCTCTGGGAGGAAATAATAAATGCCAGTGTGATAAATAAATTAAAAAATGATTCAGAGTGAAAAAAAAGCCAAGATTATTGAGGTTTCTAATTTTACCCTGTACTTAAATCCATGGCTCCTTTTAAAACCTGAGACTTAGGGGCGCCTGGGTGGCTCAGTGTAAGCATCTCCCTTCCGCTCAGGTCATGATCCCAGGGTCCTGGGATTGAGCCCCATGTCGGGCTCCCTGCTCAGCGGAGAGCATGCTTCTCCCTCTCCCTCTGCCTGCCTCTCTGCCTACTTTGTGCTATCTCTCTGTCAAATAAATAAATAAAATCTTTAAAAATAAATAAATAAAAAATAAAACCTGAGACTTACTGAACTTTTAATTTCGTTAAAGGAAATCTAGAATAAATTTCCCGCACTCATAACTTAATTTTTCACCGTGGTGAATGGCTCTCAAAGTGCCTTCCTTGTAGCAGCAGGGCGAACTAGTTAGAAATGCAAATGATGGGGCCGCACCCCAGACCTGCAGAATCAGAAAGTCTGGGGTGGGGCCTGGCAATTGTGTTTTAACTAGCCCTCCAGGGGTTGCTGATGCTCCGGAGTTGGAAAGCCACTGGCTTAGGGGTTAAGAGTCATATTGCCTAGGCTCAAATCTTGGAGTCAAGGTTGACTTGCTGAGTAATCAAGAGTAAATTATTCAGCTTCTCTAGACTTGTTCCTCATCTACACAAGGGAATTAGGGGGTTGTTTTGAAGATCAAGTAAGAAAATACACGTTAAGTGCTTAAGAGGGATGCCGGGCACTTAGGAAACATCATCCAAACGTTAGCTGTTGTTACGACTATATGCAAGGCCCTTTGACGGTTTGTACACTGGGGAGACAAAAGGCGGAAAAGGCTTAATCCTAATCCCCACCCCTCCTACCCACTGACTAGGCAGACACGAGTACACAGGGAAGAACCAAACACACTCATAGGGGAAATAAAGATACCCTCCTAGAAGGGCCACACAAGTTGATGGGGACACCGTACGAAGAAAGAACAAATTCTGACCGAACAATGCAAGAGACGGCTTTCAGCGATTGCACAGGAACAAGAAAAGAGTTCCAAAGCCTGAAAAGAAGAAAAAGCCCTTCCAGCCGAAAGGTGTGAGCCAAGGTCCAAAGGAGGAGGAAAAAGGAAAGCGCCCGGCAGTAGAACTCTGGGGCTGAAAAACTGACAAAACAAATATACAGACGTAGTAGTAAATAAAGTGTCATTCCCAGTCGTAGGCCTTAGCCTCGGGAGAAAGCTCGGCCTCCTCAGAGCACTCCGATGCACCCTCATTTGCAAACTAACTTCCCCTTCTGATTCCCGAACGCCCAAAGACTACTCTTCGGCCCATCAAGCTATTGTCTGCAGCGAAGTTGAATGCAAAGAAGTGAGAAGTCTGCACGGAGTCCCGCATCAGCAGGAGCGAGCAATGCTCGAACGGAACTAGACATCCGAACATTCTCAGCCAATTGCCGCAAAACCACATTTAAAAAAAAAAAAAAAAAAAACAACTTGCTTTATTAAAGGGCAAAACTTGGAATAAAGTGGACGGGGGGGAGGGAGGAGGGTAAGGAGGACAGTTTTCTATCTTCTTCCCTCCCCGAAACCCCGTCTGGGTGCTGGCGGAATCCGGACGGCTTCTTTTCATGGCCTGAAGGCTGAGGTTTTCCTTCCGGTCATTGTGCTTATTTCCCCCCAAGAACAGGCCCCGCGGGGCCGGCGCGCCGGCCGGGCCCGGGACAAAGCCCACTCCTGGCTCCACCTGGGCGCGGACAGGGGCGGGGAGGAGCGGGGGCGGGGAGGGGCGGCGCTCCCGGGCCCGCCTGCCCGCCGGCCGCAGTAACCAGGCAGCGCGGCAGCGCCGCCCCGGCCGCCCGCCGGCCAATCCGGCGCGTCTGCTGCCCGGGCGCACGAGCCCCGGAGACACCAGGCCGAGCGCGACCCCACGGCTCGGCCTGGCACCGCGCGCGCACCCGCACCGCCCGAGACGGCCAATCAGCGGCCGGGCATGCGCAGCCCGCAGGCTCGCTCGCGCGCGGGCCTCACGCGTGAGGCCCCCCCACGCAGCGCCGGCGCGCGCGCCCCTCCCCCACGCGCACCCAAGCGCGCGCGTGCAACTGTCGTCCCCCGCGACCGCGTCTGCTCCTGCCCCACCCCCAACGCCGGCGGCCCGGGGGGGGGTGGGGGACCAGGTACCCCAACACGGCCGCCGACAGACCCCAGTCTGTGCAGGCCCCGGAGGGGGCGCGTCTCAAATAAAGGCCCTGCTCGTGATGGCAACCGGGGCGGGGGACGGGGGATGAGGCGACAGGGACTCACCCGAGTGCAGCCGCCTCCAGGCAGCGCCGGGGCTGGGCGAGCCGAAGGGAAGCGAGTGTGGGCCGCGCGCGAGCTGCGGCCGCGGCGGAGCAGCTTCGGGCTGAGGCGAGCGGGCGAGCGGGCAGGAGGTGAGAGGGCGAGGGGCCCGGGCGTCTCGGCCGAGCTCCTGTCACCGCCGCATGGCCGCCCCGGCAGGGCCTCGCTCAGCGCCTAGATCCGATCACAGGGGACCGAAGGAGAGGCCGGGATAACCGCGGCAGGCGGGCGGCCTCAGCTAGAGAGCGCGTGCGGGGAAGCGGGGGGGCGATCGGTGGCCCCTTTTCTCTGCTCTCCGAGCTTCTCTCTCACCCTCCTCCTCCTCCTCCTTTTTTTTTTTTTTTTGTTCCTCGAAGGCGCGCTGCGCGTGCGCACCTGCAGCGCCGCCCAGCGGGAGTTGTAGTTTCTGATTCGTCCCCACCAACGCGACGGCGGGGGCGGTGGACTACGACTCCCAGGAAGCCTCGCGCGGGCGAGCCCCGAACCCGAGGACGCGGCGAGCGCAGCGCCCGGCCCTCTCCGGCAAGGACTGTCAATGGAGGCGCGGGTGGTGGGAGCAAGAACATGGCTGCACCTGGGGCCTGCGCGGCCGCTCGGGTGGGGGAGGGGAGCCGGGGCGCGGGGCGCCTATCTAGGCCGGGGGTAGCCCTCGCTTGCTCCGTGCGGCGATGCAGCCAGCCTCAGCCACCGTGCAGGGCTCGCACTCTTGCACCCGAGATTCCCTGCCGATTGCGAGGCCGGAACACGGCAAAGGCCGGGAGCCCCAGGCCGGCCTGCCCCTCTTCGTGCTCCGCCAAGGGACTTCCTCCGCCCTGCACCACCCTCGGGGACACAAAGAACTCCTCTGTTAGTTTTGAAAGCTTGCCTCCAAAGCGGCCGAAAGAGACTGTTGCCCCAACTTTGGACGGGCGACGGGAGGGGACGCTCCTGTTTTTATTTACTCATACCCACCCCCCAGGCTTTCCTCACGCTCCCTCACTCAACATTTAGAAGCAAAGTTGAGGGGAAGCCACGGAGTGAGAGCAGAAAACCTGTCTTGTAGCCCGTGCGTTTTGTTCTGTCAACCGCGGAGAAATTTGACCGAAACCTCTCCCCCTGCCACCCCGCTTATTCTTTCGCTTTCCAACTTGAGGTCTCGAATTTCGATAATGAGACACTGCCCTTCACCTAAGTGAAACTCGAAAGTTTACAAAACTCGAGCCCAGAGGTCGTAGGTGGGTCTGTAAAGCACAGGATCGAATGATTTCGCGATTCTTCTCCCCAGCGGAGATGGGGGCTACGCCGGCCACCCATCCCCCCCCCGCCCCCTCCTTCTCGGTAGGTGGCGACCACGGCGCTTTTTCCAGCCTTTGTCGCTGGAAAGAAAACTTTCCGAGCAGCCAGTCTTTTGATGTAGGTCCAAGACCTTCCCTTTGAATCTTAGTTCACAGATTGGCGTTCCCCATCTTTCGTGCATAGACCGCACCCATAAAGCCGCCTCTAGAATGTCCATGTTGGGATTCTTTAAATTAGATGGAGACTTTAAAGATCCCTGCGGAGGCAGTCTGATTGCAGAAGACCTCCACGTTTTTACGATTTCCCCTACAATCTTTTACAGGCATTTTGTCCCCGCCTAATTCGATTGTGACTCTCCTTTGTCGAGTCTCTCCAAAGCGTTCATTTCATTTTCACGAGAACAGTTTTCTTTTTGCACTCGTATTTCATCAACATATTGGAATGTTTAATTAAAGTCCGTATTCCCAGTAGCACGTACAGCTGACATATATTTAAGGAACAAAGGTAACTTTTGGGAAGTCTACAACTGAGCTGATAGGAGCAGCCAGCCTTCCAGGGGCAAACATTCAGCTGTTGTGGGCACCGGTGAGTATGTTTTATGGAAGGACTGGCGTCCTGGATGGTTTCTTGAGGACACTGGAAGGTTGAGGACAGCGAAGGAAGGATTCACTGGGTGCGCTGGTGTCATGGAGTCGCATTTGGAGACAGAGTTGGGAAGGCAGAAGTTCATTTAGTCAAGATGACACTTGTCATCATTAAAAAGTTATTTGCTCAGGGCGCCTGGGTGGCTCAGTCGTTAAGTGTCTGCCTTCAGCTGAGGTCATGATCCCGGGGTCCTGGGATGGAGCCCCACATCCGGCTCCCTGCTCAGCGGGGAGTCTGCTTATCCCTCTCCTGTTCCCCCTGCTTGTGTTCCCTCTCTCTCTGTGTGTCAAATAAATAAATAAAATCTTAAAAAAAAAAAAAAGTGTTTGCTCACTTCTATGAATTTAACACTCCGGTGTGGAATTTTGCTGCTGCTTAATGAAAAACTCCCAACTTCTTTGGGGTTGAAGCAGTTCCTAAAACTATTAAATCCTAAAGCTGTTCCTCAAGCTTTTAGCTGGCTTCTAATTGCCTGGAGATAGAAAGCTGGCTCTTTTGAGACAATGAAGGGTGTATGGAATGGTGTGTGGTTCGAATTCCTTTTTTCTCGAATACTGCTGCTGGGGGCTGTAACCCTCAAATTTATGTCTTAAAGTCACAAATACGCTTTTACGGTCTTCCCTAAGGCCTGGCTCACCACCTTGGCAGTTACTGGTACACTTACTGCTTTTTGTTAACCAATTTGTCCCTCACTCATTGATAGGTGCTATGTTAATTGTGACCGTAGGGATGAGCAACTTTGAATACCATCTCAGCAGGGCAGAGTTGTTTTTCCAGCATAGGATCAAATTGCTGTTTTTTGGGTTGAGCAACAAAGGATTTGTGTTTAGGGGTGGAATCCTTTGTTAAGTTGCACACAGCTTGCTGTGGTCAGAATCTCATTCAACCTAACAAGATGTGTATGCTAAGACTGATTTGTAGCTCTTGGATCATGCTCACTTAAGACCAAAGTGCACAGAGGCCAACAGGTGGCAGAATCTTGCATGTTATTTATTTTGAACTATTTCAAATATTTCCCTTTTTGTTTATTTATTTTAGAGAGAGAGAGCCCAAGCAGGAGGGGCGGAAGGAGAGGGAGAGAGAATTTCAAGCAGACTCCACGCTGAGCACAGAACCCAATGTGGGGCTCGATCCCAGTACCCTGAAATCATGACCTGAGCCAAAACCAAGAGTCAGATGCTTAACCGACTGTCTCATCCAGGCACCCCCAAATATTTCTCTTTGTAATGTTTAACCTAGTGTATGCAGTCCTGCAGATGAGTGTCTGTATAGTATGATACCATTCTACTGTGTACCTGGGAGACAAAAGCCAAGTGTAATGGGCCTTGGCCAGTCAAGAGATGGATCTAGACCAACTGGTATGAATGCATCTTCATATAGACTGAGTTCACAGCCTTGTAGATTGCTTTTAAATACCAAGTGATGTGGTAATATTTGAATGTCTTCAACAGTCTTGAAAACGCATCACGTTCTCCTGGGGATTTTAATACTTGGTATCAGGAGTCTGCCTTCTCCATTATCATGGGAGCATTTATCATGGACCTACCCTGGTTAGGAAACCCTGAGCACCCATCTGACAGAACCATGCCCACCTCACTTGGTCAAGGTTACTGTTGTTGAGAGATCATTTAGTGGGTCTTTTTAAAGATCCAAACTGAATAATTTAATCTTTCTGTGACTCTGTCATGTATTTTAAATTGCCCAAAACCATAATTCTAAGCAAAAGTTGAGATGCTCTTGACATACCCATTTTTCACAACACATCCGGTCATCCTTTTTTTTAAGATTTTTTAAACGTAATCTCTACACCCAATGTGGGGCTTGAACTTACAACCCTGAGATCAAAAGTCCCATGCTCTACCGACTGAGCCAGCCAAGTGCCCCAGTCTTTCTTTTTTTAATATTTTATTTATTTATTATTATTATTATTTTTTTTTGGAGTGTAGTTGACACACAATTTACATTAGTTTCAGGAACACATCCAGGCTTTTGATGGAAACTAAACAGAGGACTCTTTTTCCCATAATGGCACTGATACTGGCCCAATATCTTCTGGGTCCAATTTCTTGGTTTTCCTTTACAGTAAACATAAGTACTGTATATTGAGAGAATGGGCCATAAAATATATATCTCTCGTAAGGGTTGGATCTCTTACATCAGCGTTCTCAATTAGAATTTGTATAACTCAGTCCAGATGACGGGGGTTTGGCCACAGTGACATTGTTAGCTTTTGGATGGGTATCTGCACTCTAGCAGATAAATCCTTTGTTATTACAAGGATGCGTTTTTAACTGATTATAAAACACTGTTTTTGGACAGTTTTCCATTTGGATAATTTGAATATTTAGATAAGTGACCTTTTCCAGAACTCTTCCAAAGTGGGAAAAAAAAAAAACAAAAGCTAAATCCCAGTTATAATTTATTCATAATAATTAATAATGTAGATGTGATATAAACAGACCTTCCAACTCTTGCTGTGCCTTTTATGCAAGCATCTGCCCTATGCAATATACCTAATATTCATGAAAAACTCATTGAAATAAACAGGGTTTTTTGGAAGAGGTTGAATAACAGGATTTAGATGAATATGGTTTTCTGTTTAGCATTATGTTCAGATGGCTGTAATCGTGTAACTTAATTTTTAAAAAGTAAAATCTCTATAATATTCTCTTTGCCTCCCTCAGGGATTTGGGGGACTCAGATGACATGTAAACGAAAATACTTTAGAAACTCTAAGTTAAGTGTTCTATAAATATTACATGGTATAATTTAGCCTTCCAAACATTATTTTTAAATGTGAATAATATGTGCATGTTTCTTTTCTGACTGAAGAAATCTATTGCTCATTTTTAAAATGCTTTATATTCTAATATCTGAGAAACTACATTTACCAAGACTGACTCTTATCACCAGATTAAGGTGGACCTGTTATCATATCTGACTGATCAGATGATGGAAGTAATAAACTTTTTTTTTTTTTTAAGATTTTATGTATTTATTTGACAGAGAGAGACATAGTGAGAGCAGGAACACAAGCAGGGGGAGTGGGAGAGGGAGAAGCAGGCTCTCCGCTGAGCAGGGAGCCCGATGCGGGGCTCGATCCCAGGACCCTGGGATCATGACCTGAGCCGAAGGCAGACGCCTAACGACTGAGCCACCCAGGCGCCCCTGATGGAAGTAATAAAATAATGAGTGATATAAGCAGCACATCCTTTCAGAATATATATCTCTGTCAAAAATATTGTAGAGGACTCAGAAACCTGAGTGTAAAGTTGTGTCAAGGAAAGCTATTTCCAAATCAAATGCATAACCTACAGCCTGACTTTCATAACACCAAGAGAAAGAAAGTCTCGTTTACATGCTGAAAACCAATCTCCCCATTCCTTCCTTTTCCTCTTTATGTTTCCGGTGTCAATTTAACGCCAGTGGTCCAGATTCTTGAGTCTTCATCTTTGCATTTTACAAGCCTTTCCTCTTTTTCTGGTGACTCATAACCACCCTTTTTTAACCCCTTTCGAGACCTTGTGTTTATTATGATAATTAAGGTAGATGCACTTGGAGAAATTTTCAACCAAGAATAAAGGGAATTTTTGAACAAGGGATTGGAGAGGAAAAAAAGAAGCCAGTGATAAGGAAACTGTTCAAATGTGAAATTAGCCACCGTGGCCTGGGTGTATCAAGTACTTTTTGTCTTCCCATCTGTGGGAAGGTGTTAAATCATCCTCTTCCTTCCCCCTGCGCCTGGGGAGCAGGCTGGCCAGGCTCTGGGTTGTACCTGGGGTCTTAAACGGACTTCATTTCTTCCAGCAAACGGTGCGTTCCCATCCCAAATGAACGCAGATTGGCCCTGAGATAATGGGGGAAGTGAGGGACACATAAGCAATTGGAAAGAATCTGAGTATCTGTTAAATTCTGGAAAGCTTGTGAGGCTGCCTCTGCCATCTAGCTAAGATTGTGTGTTCCTTTCTTTGATGTCACACTCTGTGCTCCACTCTTAATTATCTCATTGCACGCTGACACAACCCCCACTGTGGTAGATGCTTAGAACCTCCCCATTTGCTAAAAAGGCTCAGGAAGTTTAAGTTACTTAGCCAAGGATACGCAGATGGCAAAATCTAGACTCTAATCTAAATCGGCGTGTATCCAAGCCTGAATTCTCAACTACTGCTGTCTATTTGTAGGCTCCAGCCACCTCATCCAGGCATAGATAGGATAAGTGACTCAAATACAAGGTATACTCAGGTTGATGCCATGAAATAGTACCAGAAGGTTAGAGACGAAGACAGGAAATTTTGCATGAAGGAGGTAGCATTTGCAATGAATATGAAAGGTGGATGGAATTTTTATTTTTATTTCTTTATTTTTAAAGATTTTATTTATTTATTCACGAGAGACACAGAGAGACAGAGAGAGAAGCAGAGGGAGAAACAGGCTCCCAAGGAGCAGGGAGCCCGATGTGGGACTCGATCCCAGGACCCTGGGATCATGACCTGAGCCGAAGGCAGACGCTTAACCATCTGAGCCACCCAGGCGCCCAGGTGGATGGAATTTTTAAAAATAAAATGAGTATGGTTTAAAAAAAAAGGTGGGAACTCTTAGCCTTCTAATACCTCTTCTCAGCAAAAACCATCACATCAAAGGATCTGTACACCTAAAATGTTGATACACATGGCCAATTTGCCCTTCAGAAAGATTGCACCACTGGACATTACAGGGTATGAGAATGTCCATTTCCGGGCGCCTGGGTGGCTCAGTCGTTAAGCGTCTGCCTTCGGCTCAGGTCATGATCCCAGGGTCCTGGGATCGAGTCCCACATCAGGTTCCCTCCTCAGCGGGAAGCCTGCTCTCCCTCTCCCACTCCCGCTGCTTGTGTTCCTGCTCTCTCCGTCTCTGTCAAATAAATAAATAAAATCTTTAAAAAAAAAAAAAAGAAAGAAAGAAAGAAAGACAGAAAATGTCCATTTCCTCCACACCTGCCCAATTCCAGTGGAAAATAGCATTCCCCCACCCCCACCCGCCGCAGTTCTTGCTGTGCACATTGATTATGAACCAAGTTGGGTGTCTTTTCATATTTTTATTTGCCATTTGCATGTATGTTTCTGCAAAGGCTATTCATGTTTGCCCTTTCTCCATTAAGTCCTTTGCTTCCTCCCCCTCACCCCCCCCCCCTTATTCTCTTGTGCGAGTGCTTTATAAAATGAAAGAAATTCGCGTTTCTCTCCTTAGGTGTGTTACAATATTTTCTCAGTTTGTCTTTTGACCGTGACATTTTTTGGGTGTTGTTCTGCTGAAGTTTTATGGTTGATATAGGCGAATTTATCCATTTTTTTCCCCTTACGTGTTCAATGTTAAAAATCAGTAGTGAGAAAAGCCTTCCCCACACCAACATACATACAGACATAGATATATGGATATGGATATACAGATATAGGCATGTATATGTACATATACACGTACACACGTTCTCTCCAAGCAAGATTTCTGCATTTCCATCTCTATCCATCTCCCTTGTTTGCTGGAGCTGTCCGGGCTCTCTCTTTCACAGTGCTTTTTAAGGCTCTCCCTCCGGGTACGGGTCTGGGTCCCGGTCCCCGTTCTGCACGCCCGCCCGCCTGCCAGGTGGGCCGCGGGGCATCCCTCCCGCCGCAGGACCCGCAGGCTCGTCACTTGCCCTGCAGCCCCGGGCCACGGTTGTCCAGGCGGGCGGAAGTCCTACCCGCCAGCACCTGCACCCTGCCCCTCCCGCAGGCTCCCACGGCCGGCTGATGGGCCTCCTCGGAGCCCGGGAGCAGGCCGGTTCTGGGCGTTCCTGGAAATGCCAGAAGCATGCGGCCGCAGGAGAGTTGGTAAGGCACCTGCCTGGGGGTCAGGAGGTGAGAGGGAGGGCGGGGGATCCTCCCGAATCCTGCTGCATACTCGGGGGCAGCTGCCAACGATTTCCATTTCCATGCCGTTTGCAGGCAGGACAGAAACAGCTTGGAACAAAAGCCCCGTTGGGGCCGGCGGACATTTCTGTCCATCTTTAGAAACTGTGCCTAGGTGCGCAGTGTTCTGGTTTTATAGCTCAGTCGGCCCGAGCTTGCTTAGGACGCACGACTTAGAGTCCCCAGTCCTCCTCCCGGTCCGGGCGCCAGACAGCATCATTGACCTAGATAGTTGAAAGGTTTCCCTTTACCATGCTCTGTCGATCTAACTAGTCCAAAAGAAAGCCTCAATTTGGTATGCATTTTGGTTTGGTTGTAAATGAAAGATATATAACAAAATTTACTGTTCGAACCATTTCTAAGTAAGGATGGGTCTGCGGTTTTAAGCACCTCCACAAATGTTATGTAACCATCACAACGATCTAATTCCAGAACTTCGGCATTACCCAAACAAAAACTCTGCAATTAAGCTATAATTCCCCATTTTCTTCTCCCTCCAGCGCCTCATAACTTCTATTGTACTTTCTGCCTTTTTTGGTTACCCCATAAAAAGAGGATCGGACAGGGGCGCCTGGGTGGCTCAGATGGGGGGCACCTGGGTGGTTCAGATGGTTAGGCATCTGCCTTCGGCTCGGGTCATGATCCCAGGGTCCTGGGATCGAGCCCCACGTAGGGCTCCTGGCTCAGCGGGGAGCCTGCTTCTCCCTCTCCCCCTGTCTCTCCCCCAGCTCATGTTCTCTCTCTCTCTCTCTGTGTGTCTCAAATGAATAAAATCTTAAAAAAAAAAAAAAAAGACCATCTTTTTAAAAAAATTTTTTTTTAATTTTTTATTTATTCATTTGAGACACAGAGATACAGAGAGAGAGAGATAACATGAGCAGGGAGAGAGGCAGGGGGAGAGGGAGAAGCAAGCTCCCCGCTGAGCCAGGAGCCCGACTCGGGGCTTGATCCCAGGACCCTGGGATCATGACCCGAGCCCAAGGCAGACGCTTAACCATCTGACCCACCCAGGCGCCCCCCAAAGAAGACCATCTTTAAAAAAAAAAATTAAAAAGAGGATCGGACAATATTTGTCCTTTTGTAACTGGCCACTTTCCTCTAGCAAGTTTTCAATGTTACACGTTGTAGCATATGCAACAGAAATTTCTTTTTATGGCTACTATTCCATTGTATGTATATATCATATTTTGCTTACCCATTCATCTGATGGGTCATTTCCTCCTTTTAGCTATTGTGAATAATGCTGCTATGAACATTCATGCACAAGTATCTGTTTGAGTTTGTTTCCATTTTTTTTTTTTTTTACGATTTTTAGTAATCTCTGCACCCCATGTGGGGCTCAAACTCACGACCCAGAGATCGAAAGTCGCATGCTGCACCATTAGCCAGCCAGGCGCCCCTGTTTTCATTTCTTTGGGATATAGTCCTAGAAGTGGAATTGCTGGGTCACATGGTAATTTCATGTTGAACTTTTAGAGGAGTCACCAAATCTTTTTTTTTTTTTTTTTTTTTAATTTGAGGAGGGAGAGAGACAAGCAGACTCCTGCTGAGCAGGGAGCCTGATGCTGGGCTCCATCCCAGGACCCTGAGATCATGACCTCAACAAAAGTTAGACGCTCAGTCGACTGAGCCACCCAGGCGCCCCACCACTAAACTTTTCCACGGGGGCAGCACCATTTTACATTCCCACTAGCACTGCACGAGCACTAGCTTCTGCATGCCCTCACTAACACTTGGTATTTTCCATTCTGCTAGTGTGTGCATGCTTGCATGCGTGTGTCTAATAATAGCCATCCTCCTGGCTATGAAGTGGTATCTCACTGGGGTAGTTTTGATTTGCATTTCCCTCATGACTAATGAAGTTGTGAGCATTAGTGTATCTTTGGAGAAATCAAGTCCTTGGTCCATCTCTTTTAAGTTTTTATCTTAATTCCAGTTAGTTAACATACAGCATAGTATTAGTTTCAGGTGTACAATACAGTGATTCGACATTTCTGTACAACACCCGGTGCTCATCATGACAACGGGGTGCCTTACTCTCCATCATCTATTTCACCCATCCCCCATCCACTTCCCCTCTGGTAACCATCAGTGTGTTCTCTGTAGTTAAGAGTCTGTTTCTTCGTTTATCTCTCTCTCTCTTTCCCTTTGCTTGTTTGTTTTGTTTCTTGTTCCATTTTTTAACTGGATTGTTTGTCTTTTTATCCTTGATTTGTAGTAGTTCTTTATATAATCTGAACATTAATCTCTTATCAGATATACGATTTGCAAGTATTTTCTCTCATTCTGGGCAGTCTTTGCACTCTCTTAATAGTAAAATAATATGCACTTTGACACACAAAATTTTAATCCTGATGAAGTCTCATTTAGCTTTTTTTCTTTTTTCTTTTTTCTTTAAGATTTTATTTATTATTCATAAGAGACAGAGAGAGAGAGGCAGAGGGAGATGCGGGACTCGATCCCAGGACCCTGGGATCATGACCCGAGCCGAAGGCAGACACCCAACCATCTGAGCTACCCAGGCGCCCTACCTATTTTTTTTCTGTCAGTGCTTTGGTATCAAATTTAAGAAACCATTCCAAGGGGCACCTGGCTGGCTCAGTTGATGGAGTGAGCAACTCTTGATCTTGGGGTCGTGAGTTTGAGCCCCATGTTGGGTGTAAAGATTACTTAAATAAATAAATATTTTTTTAAAAATTGCCAAATCCCAGGTCATGAAGATATTCCCCTATGTTTCCTTTTAAGAGTTTCACAATTTTCACTCTTGCATTTAGCTCTGGTCCATTATGAGTTCCTTTTTGTGTCTGGTGAAAAGTCAAGATCTAACTTCATTCCCACGAATGTGGATATCCAGTTGAAAAGACTGTCCTTTCCCCATTGAAGGGACTTGGTGCCCTGTTCAAAAACCAATTGACCATTTATGTGAGCGTTTATGCCTGGGCTTTCTCTTCCATTGGTCTATATTCCTGTCCTGCCAGTACAACACTGCTTTCATTATTGTAGCTTGGTAGTAAGTTTTGAAATTGGAAACTATGCATTCTACTACGCTGTTGTTCCTTTTCAAGGTTTTTTTGGCTATCTGGGGTCCCTTTACATCCCATATGAATTTTAGCATGGATTTTTCTGTTTCTGAAAAAAAAATGCCATTTGGATTTTGATAGGGAATTCTATTGAATCTGTAGTCACTAGATTTTATTTATTTTTTTTAAAGATTTTATTTATTTATTTGACAGAGAGGGACACAGCGAGAGAGGGAACACAAGCAGGGGGAGTGGGAGAGGGAGAAGCAGGCTTCCCACCAAGCAGGGAGCCTGATGTGGGGCTCGATCCCAGGACCCTGGGATCATGACCTGAGCCGAAGGCAGACGCCTAACAACTGAGCCACTCAGGCGCCCCTGTAGTCACTAGATTTTAAACACCTGTAAGAGATAGGGAGTAAGCCCCTCTTCTGCATTTGTCTCTCTCCCCCCTTCCAGTCTACAGCCATCAGAGTGTCTTGCACAGAGGAATAGAAGTTTTTCACTTTGGGTAGTATTGTCATTGTGACAATATTGACTCTTGTAATCGTGATCGTGAGATACCTTCTGCTCATTTAGGTCTTGAATTTCTTTCAGCAGTGTTTTGAAGCATTCAGTATATAAAACTTTGGTATCCTTAGTTAAGTTTACTTATTCCTAAGTATTATATTCTTTTTCATGCTCTTGCAAATGGAATTATTTTCTTAATTTCCTTTTTTTAGAAAGATTTTATTCATTTGAGAGAGAGAGAGAGCACAAGTTGGGGGAGGGACAGAGGGAGAGGGGCCAGCAGACTCCCACTGATCAGGGAACCCAAGTCAGATGCTCAACTGACTGAGCCACCCAAGCGTCCTTGTTTTCTTCATTTCTTTTTCAACTGGTTCATTGCTTAGTGTATAGAAATACAAGGTGATTTGGAACACCTGGGTGGCTCAGTCCGTTAAGCGTCTGCCTTGGCTCAGGTCATGATCCCAGAGTCCTGGGATCTAGTCCCACATCGGACTCCTTGCTCAGCAGGAAACCTGCTTCTCCCTCTGCCTGCCACTAACCGTGCTTGTGCTCTTTCTCTCTCTCTGACAAATAAATAAATAAAATCTTTAAAAAAATACAACTGATTTGTATGTGTTGATTTTGTATCTTGAAACATTGCAGAATTCATTTATCAGCTGTAATAGTTTATTTGTGGATTCTTTAGGACATCCTACATATAACATCATACTGTCTGTGAACTGAATTTCTGATCTTAGTAATTTGAGTCTTTCCTTTTCTCGCATTCAATCTAGCTAAGTATTTGTCTGTTTTGTTGTTATTAAAAAAACAAACTTTGGTTCTGTTAATTTTCTCTTGTTTTTCTATTCTCTGTTTATCTCTTCTTTAATATTTTCTTCTTTCTGCTAGCTTTGGGTTTAGTTTGCTCTTCTTTTTCTAGTTCTTTAAGATTTACAGTTAGGTTATACATAAGAGGTTTTTCTTCTTTTTTAAATATAAACATTTACAGCTATAAGTGTTCCTTTTAGTACTGTTTTCACTGCATCCCCCAAGTTGTAGCATGTTGTGTTTTGTTTTCATTCATCTCAAGGTATTTTCTTCTTTCTTTCTTTCTTTCTTTCTTTTTTTTTTTTAGGTAATCTCTAAGCCCAACATGGGGCATGAGTTCATGACCTCAAGATCAAGAGTCACATGCTCTGTCTACTGAGCCAGCCAGGTGTCCCTGCTTTGGCACTTCTTATAAGGCAGATCTACTACTAATGAACTTCCTCAGCTTTTGTTTATCTGGAAATGTCTTCATTTCTTTATTACTCATGAAGTATAGTTTTACTGGATATAGAATTCTTGATTGATAGTTTTTTGTGTGTTTTTTTTGTTTGTTTTTTTAAGACTTTAGATATGTCATCCCACTGCCTTCTGGCCAACATGGTTTCTGATGAAATACCAGCTGTGAATTTAAGGAAGGTTTCTTTGTACATGACAAGTTGGTTTTCTCTTGCTGCTTTGTCTTTAGATTTGACAATTTCACTATAATTTGTCTCGGTACGGATCTCTTTGAGTTTTTCCTGCTTGGAATTTGTTGAGATTCTTAGATGTGTATATTTGTGTCTTTCATCAGACATGAGACTCTGTCAGCCATTATTTCTTCAAATATTTTTCCATCCCTTTCTTTTCTCCTTCTAGAACTCTTAGGTGTTTGTTGTTACTCTTGGTGCTGTTCTACAAGTCCCTCGGGTTTTGCTATTTTTTTTTCATTCTTTTTTCTTTTTGTTTCTCAGACTGGATTGTTTCAATTGCCTTATCCTCAAAGTTGCTGATCCTTTCTTCCTGCTGAAACTGATTGTTAAACTCCTCTAGTGAATTTTTCATTTCAGTTATTATATTCTTTCACTCCAAAATTTTTTATTCATTCCTTTTGATCATTTCTATCTCTTTATTGATATTCTCATTTTGTTCATACATTGTTTTCCTGATTTCCTTTAGTTGTTTGTTCATGGTTTTCTTTTTTTTATTTTTTAGGCTATTTTACCTTTATTATTATTATTATTATTAAGTTTATTTATTTATTGTTTTTTAGTAATTGCCACAGCCACTGTGGGGCTTGAACTCACAACCCCAAGATCAAGAGTTGCAGGCTCTACCAACTGAGCCAGCCAGGTACCCCTCTTTGTCCAAGGTTTTCTTTGGCTTATTGTGTATATTCAAAATATTTGATTTAATATCTTTGACTAGTAATTCCATTACCTTAACTTCTTCAGGGATAATTTCTGTCAAATTCTTTTTTTTTTCCCCTATGAATAGGCTGTACTTTTCTGTTCCTTTACATGTTCTGTAATCTTTTGTTCAGAAGGGACATTCATTTGTTATTATGGGGTAGCTCTAGAAAATCTGATTCTCTCAGGGTGCCTGGGTGGCTCAGTCGTTAAGCATCTGCCTTAGGCTCAAGTCATGATCCCAGGGTCCTGGGATCAAGCCCCACATCGGGCTCTTTGCTCAGTGGGAAGCCTGCTTCTCCCTCTCCCACTCCCCCTGCTTGTGTTCCCTCTCTCACTGTCTCTCTCTCTCTGTCAAATAAATAATAAATAAAATCTTTTTTAAAAAATCTGATACTCTCACTTCTTAGAGATTGCTGATTTTTCTTGTTGAGGACTAGAACCATCCATTTGTGTCTTTTACAAACTTTTTATAAGGTGTATATATCTTATTGCATGTGGTCACTTAAATTTCTTTTCCATTATCTCTGTAGTCAGCCAGTAACCTAGAAAGATGCCAACCTCCCCTCTTAAACACCCTCACCCCCCAAAAAAAGACTCTGTTCCCTTAAATCTTTCAAAAGATTCTGCCAGAGAAGCTGCTGTAGCCTAAGGGCAGGGAGGGTGTGTGTATGTCTGTGTGTGTCTGTGTGTCTGTGTGTGTGTGTGTGTATGCAAAACCAAGATAAGTGTCTACAGTAGTCCCCTCAGGTAACCACCAGACTAACCGAAGTGCACAACCCCAAATTTTTGAGGGACAAGATTCCCACTGCCCACCCTGGCACCAGTCCATCCTCTCCAGAAACACAGGCTGCGGTGCCCACAGTCATGGTGGGGGCTGAGGAACGGGCGAGAGTAGCTGTTTTGTGCACGCCAGTTACGAAACAGCAGCCTGTCCCTCATCAAGCACTCTTCTGGTTGCTATAAGGGTTTGATCAGGCTCCAGAGTTCTGAAATAGTTGATTACAGTCCTTCTTTTCAGCTCAGTGTTTGCTTCAGTGGAGGACAGACTGAGCCCTGGAGCTTCCTGCTTAACCATTTTGTGTGACCCTGGAATGGATTTTTTTTTTTTTTACTGGTCATAGGAATTTATTTTTTATGTTTTTGCCAACTTTATGGAAATATAATTGACATAACATTGCATAAGCTTAAGGCATACAACCTGATGACTTTTATGAAATCATCAGGTTATCATAATAAGGTGAAATGGTTATCATAGTAAAATCACTTAACACATCCATCACCTCACACAGTTACCTTATGTGTGTGTGTGTGTGTGTGTGCCCGCGTGTCCGTACGTAATGAGAACAAAATGGATTTGTAAAATTAACTTAAATACACCCATTTTAAGACTACAGTTCTTTGGGGCGCCTGGGTGGTTCAGTCGTTAAGTGTCTGCTTTTAGCTCAGGTCATGATCCCAGGGTCCTGGGATCGAGCCCCGCATCGGGCTCCCTGCTCCGTGGGAAGCCTGCTTCTCCCTCTCCCACTCCCCCTGCTTGTGTTCCCTCTCTTGCTGTGTCTCTCTCTGTCAAATAAATAATAAAATCTTTAAAAAAAAAATAACAGTACAGTTCTTTGAGTTTTGACAAATACATGATGACCATTGTCATCAAAGTATAGACCATTTGTAAGCACCCCACAATCTCACTTGTACTCCTTCCCATTCAATTCTCACCCCTTACTCCCAGCCCATGAATCCTTTCTACACCATAGATTAAAATCATCAATCTTGGGGCGCCTGGGTGGCACAGTCGGTTAAGCATCCAGCTCTTGGTTTCTGCTCAGGTAGTGATCTCATGGGAGTGGGATCAACTCCACATTGGGCTCTGTGCTCAGCTCAAAATCGGCTTGAGATTCTCTCTCTCTCTCTCCCTCTGCCCCTCCCCCCTGCCCTCACTTGCTTGCTCTCTCTCTCTCTCTCTCAAACAAATAAATAAAATCTTTTTAAAAAAATCAGGATTCTGAAACAATAATGAAATAGAAATTGCTCACAGCATATCCTGAGCAATTAAAAGCAGGCTATAAATATGGTATGTCACTTTAATTAGGATACACAAATAGAGGGGCGCCTGGGTGGCTCAGTCAATAGAGCAGGGGACTCTCGATCCTGAGGTCGTTGAGTTCAAGCCCCACCTTGCGTGTAGGGCTTACTTAAGAAAAAAAAAAAGGTATACACATAGAAAATAAGTTTGGGAGAAATACCAAAGTCTGTGGAAGTATTTTGTTTGAGTGGTTTTTTTTGTTAAGATTTTATTTAATTATTTATTTATTTATTTATTTTAAAGAGAGAGCATGCGTGCAGGGAGGGGCAGAGGGAGAGGAAGAGGGAGAGAATCTCAAGCAGACTCTGAGCTGAGAGTGGAGCCGACAGGGGGCTCGATCTCATGATGCCCGAGATCATAACCTGGGCTGAAACCAAGTGGAGGCTCAACAGACTGGGCCACCTAGGCACCCCTATTTGAATGTTTTTATTTTTTAATTTTTTTAATTTTTCTTTTTTAAGATAATTTATTTATTCATTTGAGAGAGAGAGAGAGAGCACAAGCAGGGGGAGCAGCAGAGGGAGAGGGAAAAATAGACTCCCCACTGAGCAAGGAGCCCGATGTGTGATCTGAGGTCCTGAGATCATGAACCGAGCCCAAGGCAGACACTTAATTGACTGAGCCACCCGGGCACCCCTGAATGTTTTTAAATAGTCTCATATGTTTTAATCTTCTAACTTTTCTATGATGAGAATATTTTATTTTATTTTATTTTACAATTGGGAAAAAATGATAAAGACCTCAGTGAACTCTCCATTGAGATTTAATTTCTTCCTTCTCTGTTATTTTACAGCTCTGTATAAATCTGTTAGGATACCTATCATGTTCTATCTTGTATTTTTTTTTTAACAAAGCTCTTTTTCTTTTAAAAGAATTTATTTATTTATTTGACAGAGACACAGCGAGAGAGGGAACACAAGCAGGGAGAGTGGGAGAGGGAGAAGCAGGCCTCCCGCTGAGCAGGGAGCCCGATGCGGGGTTCCATCCCAGGGCCCTGGGATCATGACCTGAGCCGGAGCCTTAACGACTGAGCCACCCAGGTGCCCCACAATCTATCTTGTATTATAAATATCTGTGTCCTTCTCATCTTGTTTATTTGATTTTAATTTCTTGGGATCAGAGATCTCATCTCCTTCATTTCTTGATCCCCAGTCCTATGGCCCAGGGAAAATACCTGTCACATGACAAATGCCTAATTAAATATGAGTCAGCCAATTGTTCCCAATTAGAAATATAGGTCCCTTGTCACCAGATTTACTGATTCAGAGAAGTCAGAAATTTGGATTTTGGTAGAACTCTCCTGATTTTTAATCACAAAATATTCAGAGTTCAAAGTGAAAGGAAAAAGAAACATGAGAGGAAGGAGTTTACAAATGAGCATTACTGAAATTGGAATAGTGCTAGTCCTTTAGCTTGCAGAATGGGCCGGTTTTCTGGGATCTGGGATTTTCTGGGATCTGAAAATGACCCTGGGCCTCATTTACCAAGGAGGCATTCTTGTGTGTGTTCACCTAGTCACATTTAACAGCTAAACAGCATTTACTGAGCAAACAAAACAAGCAACCAGAAGGTGCTAACTTAGAAATGAACTATGGGAACATTTTTGTTTCCACATACTATGGAAGTGTTCATCTTTAAAAGGTATTTGTTTTTTAAACAAATTTGTAAGAACAAATTGAAACAATCACATTGGGCATAATCCTAAGAAGTCAATCAATTAAAATATATCTGGGTAATAGCACTCAGCCATAAAAAAGAATGAGATCTTGCCATTTTTGAAAACATGGATGAGCCCAGAGGGCATTATGCTAAGCGAAATAAGTCAGAGAAAGGCAAACACTCTATGATTTGATTTACATGTGGAATCGAGAAAAGAAAACAAATGAACAAAGCAGAAACAAACCCTTAAATAGGGAGAACAAACTGGTGGTTGACCAAGGGGAGAGGGCGTGGGGGGGATGGAGGGGTGTGAGGTCCCGGCTTCGAGGGATGGAATGAATAAGTCCCAGGGATGAAAGGTACAGCATAGGGAATATGGTTGACGATGTTGTAATCACATTGTTGTGTGACAGACAGGAGCTGAACTTGCTGTGAGCACAGACAGGGTGTAGAGCTGTGGAATCACCATGCCCTACACCTGAAACTAACGTTAACAGCTCCATGAAAAAGTAAGAGTACTCAGGCGCCTGGGTGGCTCAGTTGGTTAAGCAACTGCCTTCGGCTCAGGTCATGATCCTGGAGTCCCTGGATGGAGTCCCTGGATCGAGTCCCGCATCGGGCTCCCTGCTTGGCAGGGAGTCTGCTTTTCCCTCTGACCCTCCCCCCTCTCATGTGCTCTCTCTCTCAAATAAATAAATAAAATCTTAAAAAAAAAAAAAAAAGTAAGAGTAACATAAAATATATACAGGGAGGGGCACCCGGGTGGCTCAGTCGGTTGAGCGTCTGCCTTCGGCTCAGGTCATGATCCCAGGGTCCTGGGATCGAGCCCCGCATCGGGCTCCCTGCTTAGTGGGGGGTCTGCTTTCCCCCCTCCTTCCCGCTTGCTTGTGTTCTCTCTTGCTATCTCTGTCTCTCTCAAATAAATAAATAAAATATTTAAAAAAATAGATACAGGTAATCTTATAGATTACGTAGAAGAACAAACAGGTCCAAAGCTGAAACGAAACACCGTTACATCAGTTTTGGGAGTACAACTCATTGACTCTACAACTCTGTGTGACATACTGTGCTCCCCATGTGTGTGGATCCCATCTGTCCCCATACAACACGATTACAATACCCTTGGTTAGATTCCCTGTGCTGTGCCTTTCATCCCTAGGACTTAGTTATTTTATAACTGGAAGCTTGTACCTCCCACTCCCTTTCACCCCATTTGCCCATCCCCCCCATCTCCCTCCCAAACCGAATTTTATCTCGTTGTCACTGTTTGCTGGCTTACAGAAGCTAAAGGGCAAATGGATGAAAAGCCCCTCCTTTATTCTAGAAAAGGTGCTGAAATTTGGCTTTGTCACATTAACCTTTTTACTGATATATGCCAGGCAAGCAGACAAGAGCACAGACTGGTGAATAGCTTTATAAACTTTAACAGTGAGCACACCTGTGGGGTCAGAACTCAGACCAGGAGGGGCGCCTGGGTGGCTCCGTCGGTTAAGCGTCTGCCTTCTGCTCTGGTCATGATCCTGGGGTCCCGGATTGAGTCCCGCATTAGGCTCCCTGCTCAGCAGGGAGCCTGCTTTTCCCTCTCCTTCTGCTGCTCCCCCTGCTTGTGCTCTCTCTCTCTCTCTTTTTTTATAAAGATTTTATTTATTTATTTGACAGAGAAAGACACAGCGAGAGAGGGAACACAAACGGGGAGTGGGAGAGGGAGAAGCAGACTCCCTGCCGAGCAGGGAGCCCGATGCAGGACTCGATCCTGGGACTCCAGGATCATGACCTGAGCCGAAGGCAGTTGCCTAACCAACTGAGCCACCCAGGCGCCCCTCTCTCTCTGTTAAATAAATAAATAAAATCTTCTAAAAATTAAAAAAAAAAAAAGAACTCAGACCAAGAAATAGGACAGTGACAAAGTGCCAGAAGCCCCCCAGCTCCCACCATAATACCCACTGCCCTGATTTCCTTGACCACAGATCCACTGTGCCTCTTTCTGAACTTTTTTTTTTAAGATATTATTTTTAAATAATCTCTGCACCCAACGTGGGGCTCGAACTCACAACCCCGAGATCGAGAGTCTCATGCTCTGGTCGGGTGCCCCACCTCTTTCTGAAATTTATGTAAACGGATTTATGTTGGCTATATACTCTTTTGTGTCCTTTTTCTTCACTCGATATTATGTTTATGAGATTCACCCATGTTGTTATAAAGAGCAATAACTTGGTTTCATCATACTTTGGTGATAGGTTTCATTCTTATAAAAGCATAAAGTAGAACATAGGTACCAGTTTCCCAATTGCATTGTTCTGGGTGGTACCATGAAGTAAGATAATGTAACACAATTCTGTGTGTTCTACCAATAAATTGGAAAGGAAGAGAAAACCGGTCACACTTGGCTGCAAATCAAAGGTTATGCTTTGTTTTCAAGTCAAGTGAAATTATCTGTGAGCAATTTCCTAACATATTGCAGACAGACATAGGAAATTAAAGGTTTTTTAAAAATCCGACTAGGAAAGTTGACTCTCTCAAAATCAAGTTTCAGCAAAGGAGATGGACAGAACTTCCAACAAAGACTGGAATATTTACTGCATTCCAGCCCTGTTCTAGGCACCCCCAGAGCCATTACATTTATGCAAGGTTCACATTCTAGGTAAAATGCAAGCAGTGCCGCATAAACCTCTGTTAATAAAATCAAAGATTTTTGGGGGCGCCTAGGTGGCTCAGTTGGTTAAGCGACTGCCTTCGGCTCAGGTCATGATCCTGGAGTCCCGGGATCGAGTCCCGCATCGGGCTCCCTGCTCGGCAGGGAGTCTGCTCCTCCCTCTGACCCTCCCCCCTCTCATGTGCTCTCTCTCTCTCTCTCTCTCTCTCAAATAAATAAATAAAATCTTTAAAAAATAAATAAAATCAAAGATTTTTATAGTAAAATACAAAACCCAGCTGTCACTATAAATAAGCCCAACAAAAAACTATGAATCCGGGGTGCCTGGGTGGCTCAGTTGGTTAAGCATCTGCCTTCGGCTCAGGTCATGATCTCAGGGTCCTGGGATCGAGCCCCGCATTGGGCTCCCTGCTCAGCCAGGTGCCTGCTTCTCCCTCTCCCACTCCCCCTGCTTGTGTTCCCTCTCTCGCTATGTCTCTATCTGTCAAATAAATAAATCTTTAAAATTTATTAAAATCTTTAAACAACAACAACTGGCTAAATTAATCCCCAAGGTCTATAGCTGGGCTGTGCTGAAGTTTGGTGGGTTAGGTGCCTCCTGGAGCGGAGAGGAAGAGGGAGCCCCTGCTTGCGCTTAAGGGTTCATACTGTTGCAGACTGCAAAGGGGAGGAAAGGCCACCCAAATTCCTTCATTCATTCACTCATGTTTCCATTCGGTGTATGCTTCCCACTCTCTGTGAGCTTCTCTCCTCTCTGAGCTCACAGAAGGCAGGGACTGAAGTCCACTCACCCTCCTACCCTCTGTGCCTGATGCCCAATGATGCTGCCTCCTGCCTTTGAGATCTTCAGCATCATCGCCTGAGCGCTCGGATCCACATTTTCTCATCTGCAAGTTGGGGGGAGAATAACATCTATGTTTTTAGGAAGGTTGTGAGAATGTATTTAGCAGACTTATTTAGACCTACCATATTGCATAACCAGCATTCCAGGAAGGTGCTAGGTGCTTTGGGGGAGTGCAGAGGAAAATAGGGCACCACCCCTGACCTCAAGGAGGTTACGGACTGTGGCGGGACAGAAGAGTAACAGGTTATAATACAGTGTGGCTAGTCCAGCCGTAGGGAGAGCCCAGAGACTCCGGGGAGTGGGGGAGACACCGGAGTCAAGCTCTCAAGGATGCATGGAACCTCCCCGCAAAAAGATGGGGGGTATTGACGGGCGCCTGGGTGGCTCAGTCGTTAAGTGTCTGCCTTTGGGTCAGGTCATGATCCCAGGGTCCTGGGAGAGAGCCCCACATCGGGCTCCCTGCTCAGCGGGAAGCCTGCTTCTCCCTCTCCTGCTCCCCCTGCTTGTGTTCCCTCTCTGTCTCTCTCTCTCTGTCAAATAAATAAAAATAAAACCTCTTTAAATAAAATAAATAAATACCCTTATTAAAAAAAAAGGTGGGGGTATTGAAAGCAAGGAGAGGAGCAGGTCAAAGACAGGCAAGTGTCAAGGTGCACGGCTCACAGAGGGAATGGCCGGGGCTCAGGGCCAGGTGCAGAACAAGCTGGTGAGAGACTCTGCTCTGATCACAATAGGCCTTCTGTGCCACCTAGTCTGTGCTGGACATGTTGGTCAGGATGCCTGTCATTCCAGCTTCCGCCTTCCTTTTCCAGGCGACATGGAACCACCCACTCAGGCAAGCTGGGCTAAGCTGCCTTTGAAAAAAAAAAAAAAAAAAGACAAAAACAAAAAAACCTTTATTCAAGTATTTTATGTACACAGAAGAAAACGATTCCTTTTTCTGTGTTTCGTTCAATGCGTTTTTGACTAATGTGTTTACCCATGGAATCCCCACCAGAATCAAGATACAGAACGTTTCCATCACTGACAAAGTGCCCTTGCGCCCCCTTGCTTGGGTTAATCCTCTCCCCCCAACACACCCCCCAGGCCCCGGCGATCTTTGATCTGTTTGCTGTCACTAGTTTGCCTCTTCCAGAATTTCCTGTAAAGGGACTCATCCAGCCCGTACTTTCTATGTCAGGCTTACTTCCTTCACATAACCTAATGCTTTCGGGGTGGGATTCATGCAATTGTATGGATTAGTAAGGCATTCCTTTTTACTGCTGAGTGGTATTCCTTTGAATGGATGTGCCACAATTTCTCCATCCGTGATGAGCATTAGGATTGTCTCCCGGTGGGGTTATTATGGATTAAGTGGCTATGGATGGGATACGAGTCTGTGTGGACATGTTTTCACTTCTCTTGGGTAAATGGCTCGAAGTGGAACTGTTGATTCTTAGGGTGGGTGCATGTTTAACTTTTAGGAAACCGCCAAACTGTGAGAGAAGAGGAGGAAAGAGAGAGGGAAAGGCGGGGAGAGAGAGGCCCTCAAAGGACAGTCAGCCAGCTTCCCTTGGCTGGTGGGGGATTATGGGGGGCGGGGCATGGGAGGTGTCACTCAGCCCCACACCCATATTTCTGTGCCAACCCAAACCACCATGGCCACCCTGGCATCCTGAGGAAGTCCCTTCTTCCCCTGACACTTGGAATATTACATCCGACCAGAGGAGCCCCCAAGAAAATGCCAGGGTGGGTGCAGCGAGTCCCCAGAAGGCTGAGGCCCCTGCAGGTTGGCCGGGGGGTAGGGGGAGGCAGCCTAGGACTGCTGGGAATGAGGCCTCAGGGAAGGTAGGCAGGGCAGGACATGGGCAAGGGGCTGTGTGGACAAGCAGTGCCTGATAGGAGATCTGGTGACCCCACAAGCCCCACATCCTCCATGCCCCACCCCTTGCCCCATGAGCCCACCTGCCAGGCCCCAGAAGTGGCCCATTGTCACACCTGGGCACTGGACGCCAGTCCCTTGTAAGCCTTTATGGTTTAAAAAGGAAGGGTAGAGGGGCACCTGGGTGGCTCAGTCAGTGAGGCATCCGATGCTTGGTTTCGGCTCAGGTCATGGTCTCAGAGTCGTTAGATCGAGCCCCGTGTCAGGCTCTGCGCTCAGTGTGCATCTGCTTGAGATTCTCTCTCCCTCTTCCTCTGCTCCTCCCCGCTTAAAATAAATACATAAAACACATCTTTAAAACAAGGAAGGGTAGAACTATCCAGACAAATGGCGCAGCAACAAAGGGAGGGGGGAAGAAGAACAGTCCCGAGGCCTCAGTGAGGGCCCTCCCCACCCGCATTCCTGACGCCCCATCTCAGGAACATGGGTGAAGCCACAGATCCGGCCGCCCGTGCCCGCTGGCAGTGCAGGTCACCCCAGCTGCCGGCCTGTGCTGGGTCCCACTCTGGCCCTGCCCCCGGCGGGGCGGCCAGCAACACCTTCCACCGCAGAGCAGTTTCCAGAACATTTTGTCAAGTGAGAACACTGTGGTTTTTCTGCGTGGAGACAGTAAGAAGTTGTTGCTGACGGGCTTCCTGTCAAAGTCCTCAGGGCACCTGCTTCCCGGCTCCTCCTGGACCCAGCCTACCGTGACCCTGGGCCAGGTTGGCATGCGAGGTGCAGATAACAACAGGGAGGCCCAAGAACGAATCCTCCAAGCCAAACCTGCAGAACCAGACGAGTCTTTTGTGAAATTCCCAGGCCAGAGCCCTGATCCCCCAAGGCCCCTCTGCACACACCCGGCCTGGGTTTGATCTCCCAGGGGGCCCCTTTGCAGCTGGTTTCATGTCGGGTTTCAGTTCCAGGCTGCGTCCTGAGAAGCCTCCCTGCAGGCCCGTTCTTGTATAACTTGAAAGACCTTGACCCTTGCCAGTTGCCAAAAGCACACTTTTCTTTTCTGCTCCTACAGGTGAAACACGGTGGGGGTGGGAGGGGGGCAGTTTCGCTAAACAGGCCTCCGGTGGCACCCACGGATGCACTTCGTCCCACGCCGCTCAGCTCTGGATGGTGCGTGTATCTGCAGGTCCGTGTGTACGTGTGAGTGTGTATGAGTGTGTTTTACACACTTCATCGTGAAGTTCAAACTTTCAGATCTTCTGTTCCCTGGCCGTACCTCTGATGGGATGAAGGTGTGGTTGAAAACATTCTGCTCGGGCTCCCTGCTCGGCAGGAAGCCTGCTTCTCCCTCTCCCCCTGCTTGTGTTCCCTCTCTCGCTGTGTCTCCCTCTGTCAAATAAATAAATTAATTAATTAAAAAAAAGAAAAGAAAAGAAAAGAAAACATTCTGCTTCCAGGGGCGCCTGGCTGGCTCCATTGTTGGAGATGCACGCGCCTCTTGATCTCAGGGGTCGGGAGTTCGAGCCCCACGTTGCGTGTAAAAAATTACTGAAAGAAATAAACTTTAAAAATTTTTTTTGTTGGGCGCCTGGGTGGCTCAGTTGGTTAAGCGACTGCCTTCGGCTCAGGTCATGATCCTGGAGTCCCTGGATCGAGTCTCACATCGGGCTCCCTGCTCGGCAGGGAGTCTGCTTCTCCCTCTGACCCTCCCCCCTCTCATGTGCTCTCTCTCTCATTCTCTCTCTCTCAAATAAATAAATAAAATCTTTAAAAAATAAAAATTAAAAAAATAAATTTTTTTTGGCTTCCACAAAAAGACAAATGCTGTATGATTCCACTTATATGCAGTACTTAGAGCAGTCACGTTTCTGGAGACAGAAAATAGAATGGCAGTTGGCAGGAGCTGAGGGAGGTGAAATGGGGAGTTGTTTAATAAATATGGGGCTTCACGGACACCTGGGTGGCTCCGTCGGTTAAGCGTCTGCCTTCGGCTCAGTTCATGATCCCAGGGTCCTGGGATCGAGCCCACGTCAGGCTTCCTGCTTAGGGGGGAGTCTGCTACTCTCTCTCTACCCTCTGCAGCTCCCCCTGCTTGTGCCCTCTCTCTCTCTCTCTGTCAAATAAATAAACAAAATCTTTAAAAAATAGGTACGGAGCTTCAGTTTTGCAAGATGAACTGAGTTCTGGGGATCAACTGCACAACAACGTGATGTACTCACCGCTAATGAACTGTATACTGAGAAATGGTTACGATGGTACGTTTTATGTTACGCACACTTTACCACAATTCAGAAACAATCTGCCCGGTCTGCAGAGGATGGTGAAAATTTTGTGGCTTTGTAAGACCCAACACTGGATGGCTTTGTGTGTAGGCATGGTTGTCAAATGCAGTCAGCAGTTAGAATGGGCTATCAGGGGACGCCTGGGTGGCTCAGTCAGTTAAGGGTCTGCCTTCGGCTCAGGTCATGATCCCAGCGTCCTGGGATCGAGTCCTGCATTGCGGAGTCCATCTGAGTGGGGAGTCTGCTTCTCCTTCTGCCTGCTCACTTCTCCCCCTGCTTGTGTTCTCTCTCTCTCTCTTTCTGACAAATAAATAAAATCTTAAAAAAAAAATAGAATGGGCTGTTGATGTGGTTAAGATGGTGGAACAGGGGTCCTTCAGGTATGCAGTATGGCCGCATCCCAGGGGACATGTGGCCCCTACTAGAGGAATACCCCGGCCCCAGCAGCCTGAGTTTTGCTTTTGGCCAGAAGCTGTGACAGTGGACTGCTGCACTCTGGTTTCCAAGGCTCTAGGAAGAGAGTATCTCTGTTTTGAAGAGGGGAAGTTTGGCGCACATTTATTTTTTTACCACACTTTACAAGAAAGCCTGGAAAGGGAAGTGGTATGAAAATTGTTTTGGTTTTAATACAGAATATATATATATTTTTAGTTTAGGGCATATTTAGGAAAATTATGAGTTCAGTTCAAATATATGCAGATACCTTTCAGAAAAAGGTAATATTACAGTAAATTAGTCTTGATCAGGCAGCACAGAGAAAATTTCTGGAATAGTCACATTTGAAGATTCCTATTTAATGAATGTCTTTGACTTAAGACTGATTTAACCAAGGAGGAGGAAAAAAGAGAGAGAGAGAGAGAGAAGCAAACCATAAGAGACTCTTATCAATAGAGAACAAACTGAGGGTTGATGGAGAGAAGTAGGTGGGGGTGGGCTGGATGGGAGTTGGGTATTAAGGAGGGCACTTTTTAAAAGATTTTATTTATTTATTTGTCAGAGAGAGAGAGAAAGAGCATGAGCAGGGGGAGCGGCAGGCAGAGGGAAAAGCAGACCCCCGCTGAGCAGGGAGCCCGATGCAGAACTCTATCCCAGGACCCTGGGATCCTGACCTGAGCCGAAGGCAGACGCTTAACGACTGAGCCACCCAGGCATTCCTAAGGAGGGCACTTTTTATGATTAGCACTGGGTGTTGTATGAAAGTGATGAATCACTAAGTTCTACTCCTGAAACCTATATCGCACTCTATGTTAACTAACTAGAATTTATTTGACAGAGAGATAGCACAAGTAGGCAGAGCGGCAGGCAGAGGGAGAGGGAGAAGCAGGCTCTCTGCTGAGCAGGGAGCCCGATGCGGGGCTCAATCCCAGGACCCTGGGATCATGACCTGAGCCGAAGGCAGCCGCTTAACCGACTGAGCCGCCCAGGTGCCCCAACTAACTAGAATTTAAATAAAAATTTGAGGGGTACCTGGGCAGCTCAGTTGGTTAAGTGTCAGGCTCTTGATCTCAGCTCAGGTCTTGGTCTCAAGGATGTGCTTTCAAGCCCTGCATTGGGCTCCACTCTGGGCATGGAGCCTCCTTAAAAAAAAAAAAAAAATCCCTTTTAAGGTTTATTTATTTATTTGGGGGGGGGCACAAGTGGGAGGCGGAGAGGGAGAGAGAGAATCTGAAGCAGACTCTGAGGCTTGATCTCATGATCCTGAGCCAGGACCTGAGCTGAAAGCGGGAGTCGGGTGCTTAACCAACTGTGCCATCCAAGTGCCCACGCCCCCAAAAAAATTAAAAAAAAATTTTTTTGCAGAAGAAAAATGAAAGAGATCTGCAAAATATAAAAACAAAAAAAACCTGATTTAACCAAAAGCTGCTAATATTTTCATCAGAGGGGCTTTATAACTAGGTCACAACAAATAAAGTATTTAAATTAGTTTAAAAAAAAAAAAAAACATGGGTGCCTGGGTGGCTCAGTTGGTTAAGTGTCTGCCTTCGGCTCAGGTCATGATCTCAGGGTCCTGGGATGGAGCCCCACATCAGGCTCCCTGCTCAATGGGGAGCCTGCTTCTCCCTCTCCCTCTGCCTTCCCCCTTCCCCCACTTATGCTCTCACTCATGCACTCTCTCTCTTATATAAATAAATAAAATCTTTAAAAAAAGATCTGTCGGGGCACCTGGGTGGCTCAGTCGTTAAGCGTCTGCCTTCAGCTCAGGTCATGATCCCAGGGTCCTGGGATCGAGCCCCGCATAGGGCTCCCTGCTCAGCGGGGAGCCTGCTTCTCCCTCTCCCATTCCCCCTGCTTGTGTTCCCTCTCATGCTGTCTCTCTCTCTCTCTCCCTGTCAATTAAATAAATAAAATCTTAAAAAAAAAAAAAAAAAAAAAAAAACCAAAGAAACAAACTCACCTGAATTGAACCATCGTTTTGGGAAGGGACAGAGAAGAGGAAAGGGAGGAAGGCATTGAAGTGATGTATTGGAATTGTCATCTAGTGCCTTTGGTTATTTGGACCTTAATTTCAGAAGTGTCCTTATAATTATAGTAAATTAAAGATCTTGCAAATTATAGGTCACAGATCTCCATTTCCAGCATTGAAGAAGTCTATAAAGATGCTCGCGAAGATGCTTCTCTAAGCCCAGAACGAAAGTATGTCCATTTAACTCAGTGAGGTCGGGCCGGCTTTATACCCCACGGGATCCACGAGGGTGAATATGAAGCAGCTGCTTAACAGATTCATTTAAGCAAAATCGTTGGTTTCTTGGCTGGCAGTGTCCTTAGCGAGGAAACCACGGGACCGCTCCAGGTAAGGCAGAATCCCGTCAAGGGCGTTCAGAGGGTTTGTCAAGTGGCTGCCTCGAGTTCATACCCCCCCACAGGGACTGTGGCTATTGCTCTGGGCTGGGACGAGGGCTCCCTGGTGATTCTGGTGCGCAGCCAGGGAGGACAGCCAGCCAAAAATGGATTGACAAGAGGATTAGGACTTTCATTTTTTTTTTTTAAAGATTTTATTTATTTATTCATGAGAGACAGAGAGAGAGAGAGAGAGAGAGAGAGAGAAGCAGGCTCCCAAGGAGCAGGGAGCCCGACGCAGGACTCGATCCCAGGACCCTGGGATCACGACCTGAGCCGAAGGCAGACGCTTAACCATCTGAGCCACCCAGGCGCCCTAGGACTTTCATTTTTATTTCCATCGTCTTTCCGGTGTGGGAAACAGGCAAAGGGGAAAAAAAAAAAAAAAAAAAAGCCAGCGGGGAAACATTTGGATGGCCTGGTAAAATATTTGGTGTAGCTCCCACTAACTTGGACATTCTCCCCTTTGCACTCTCTGATCCTGTGAATAGGTATTGTTGTCCTTCTGTCTATGGTTGAAAACACTAGCTCAGAGATCAGGTGAGGGCCCAGCTGCTAAGAGGCGGAGCCAGGGCTCAGACTGGCCTAATCCATCTGCCCCTTTGTTCTGGGACTGAAACAATTCTCTTCTGTGAGGGCCCATCCTTTCCACTTTTTGTTCTCCGCTGCACTTCAGCTAGCTGGGCTCCTCTCTTGTTCTTGTCTTACTCACAGGCGTTAATTGAGATCGGTGCAGATGTCTGAGAAAATAGAAATTAACAGGGCAGCCAGCCGGAGAGCGGAGAGTAAGGGACGCACTCACTTGGGGTGAAGCATGGAACACTTCCAGATGCCAAAATCACTTACCGCTTGCTTCACGTTGCTTGGCAGGGCTGACATTAAACACGGCTTTCTAGTTGCTGTGGTGGGAATCTCATTTTGCTTCGTTCAGTTGACCGCTCGGAAATGACCTTGAGAGGTAGAAGGAAACCTCGGTCCGCCTGCGTGAGCTGACAGCGTGAGCTGATAGAGAATACCATCGAGAAAATTCCAGAAAATATCAACACTTGAAACCAGTTTCGCTCTGTACATCAAGGAATTTTTATATCGTGGATTTTATTCTAAGGTAGGCAAAGTTCAAGTGCATGAAAGAGATCTCACTTTAATGACAAAAAAACAAAAAACCCACCAACACCAAAAAACTTGAATTTTCAGCCGAGATCCTTTTCCACGACTCCTTGAAGAACTACTGCCACCTCATGGAAAATTTTTACAAACTACCAGTTGAGGCAGGAATCCATGTTTGCTGTCTTCGGGGTCTTCTGCTTTCAGCTGCTGTGTGAAGTGCTCTCACACCAAAAAGCCCCTGGAAGTCTTTGGCCTGCAAACTGCAGTTTTTATACCATTCTGGGTCCATTTCAAAGTGGTTAGAATATCATAGACACAATGTGATTAGAAATCAGTAAATAATATTTCTCTTAAAAATATCTTAGGGGCGCCTGGCATGGCTCAGTCAGAGGAGCGAGCGACTCTTGATCTGGGGGGGTTGGGAGTTCAAACCCCAAGTTGGGTGTAGAGATTATTCAAATAAATTTTTAAAGATTTATTTTCAGTGTGAAGTTTTTTACATTTAAATTTTAAACATTTTTAATATTTCTGTTTTCAATAAAGAAATATTGGGGTGCCTGGGTGGCTCAGTCGTTAAGCGTCTGCCTTCGGCTCAGGTCATGATCCCAGGGTCCTGGGATCGAGCCCCGCATCGGGCTCCCTGCTCCGCGGGAGGCCTGCTTCTCCCTCTCCCACTCCCCCTGCTTGTGTTCCCTCTCTCCCTGTGTCTCTATCTGTCAGATAAATAAATAAAATCTTAAAAAAAAAAAAGATATTTCGGTTGTAATTGACATGAGCAGAAAGAGAGGACATAGTGATTTAAAAAAATTGTTCTCTGTAGCTCTTCCTCCCTGTCATTTTTTTTTTTTTTAAGATTTTATTTATTTATATGACAGAGAGAGGCACAGCGAGAGAGGGAACACAAGCAGGGGGGTGGGGTGGGAGAGGGAGAAGCAGGCTTCCCGCTGAGCAGGGAGCCCGATGCGGGGCTCGATCCCAGGACCCCAAGATCATGACCTGAGCCGAAGGCAGATGCTTAATGACTGAGCCACCCAGGTGCCCCCCCCCCCCCGCTATTTTAAGGAGAGCACTTCTGTAACAAACAGACCAGTGCTAACTGGACACCCCGAGCCCCTTCACAGCTGCCTGCTCTCACACAGGCTTGAAACAACCTTCCCACTGTTGGGTTCTGGTGAATTCTTTTTTCAAGGCTCAGCTAAAGAACGGTTCCTCCGCGGAAACATCCTTCAACACATCCAGGTAGAGTGGACTGTTTCCCTCTTTGTGTCTGCAGAACTCTGCCCATTGCCAGGGTCGTATTTATCATTACCGTATTTCTTGTTACCGTATTTACTGCTGTGGCACTTTATTTGTTCTTTTGGGACGGTTTTGTAGAGGGAGTGAAGAGCACGAGAGCTAAGAGCTCTGGCTCCAGGTTTAAATCCTACCTCTGCTCCTTAATGGCAGTGTCACCTTGGGTGAGTTTTCTCTGCTGCAATAGGGAAAAAGAAGTACCACCTCTAAGAGATGTTAATGAGCTTTAAATGAGTTCATCTTCATAAGGTGCTTAGAGCTATTGAAGTGTGACCTCCCACTGCTCTGGTCCTCATGTAATTGCCCTCACACAGTTCTGTCTTTCTCACCAGACTGGCTTCAGCAGAGAAGGACGGCCCAATTCATCCCTGAAATCCCCTGTGCTTACAAGGGGTGTCAAGCGGGGCGCCTGGGTGGCTAAGTCAGTTAAGCGTCTGCCTTTGGCTCAGGTCATGATCCCAGGGTCCTGGGATGGAGCCCCACATCGGGCTCCCTGCTCAGCGGGGAGCCTGCTTCTCCCTGCCTGCCACTCCCCCTGCTTGTGCTTGCTCTCTCCCTCTCTCTGTGTGTCAAATAAATAAATAAAATCTTAAAAAAAAGGGGGGGAGTCAAGCATTGCTCAGTTGTGGTTTGGTGAATGCAAGCAAACATGAATGAGACACACTAATAGTGTCACAATAAAGGTCTCAGAAGGGCGCCTTGCTGACCCATTTGGTAGAGCATGCAAGTCTTGATCTCGGGGTTGTAGGTTCAAGCCCCATGTTGGGTGTAGAGATTGCTTAAAAATAAAATCTTAAAAAAATAAACAAAGATCTCAGCAGGATGCCTGGGTGGCTCAGTAGGTTGGGCATCTGCCTTCGGTTTAGGTCGTGATCTCAAGAGACCTGGGATTGAGCCCTGCTTCGGGTTCCCTGCTCAGCAGAGAGTCTGCTTCTCCCTCTACTTCTGCCCTTCCCCTCGCTTGTGCTCTTTCTCTCAAATAAATCAATAATCTTGAAATATATGTATATATATTTCAATCCAAAAATGAAATTAAGGAAGCAATTCTACTTATAATAGCAACAAAAATAATAAAATTTTTAAGAATAAATTTTTTTTAAAGTGTAAGATTTGTACACTAAAAACTATAAAACATCATTAAAGAACTTAAGGAAGACTTCAATAAAGGCATCCCATGTTCATGGATTGGAAGATTTAATATTGTTAAGATGGCAATCCTCCCAAATTGATTCCTAGATTCAAAATGATCTCTATCAAAATCCTAATTAGTTGTGGTTTTTTTATCACCAGAAATTGAAAAGCTGATCCTAGGATTCATATGGAAATATAAGGGATCCAGGATAGCTAAAACAATCTTGAAAAAGGAGCACAAAGTTGGAGGACTCACTACCTCCTGATTGCAAAATTACTACAAAGTTATAGTAATCAATGGAGTGCAGTACTGGTGTGAGGATAGACATAGATCAGTGGAATAGAACTGAGAGCCCAGGAGAGCCTGGCAGGCTCAGTCAGTAAAGGATGTGACTCTTGATTTCAGGGTTGTGAGTTCAAGCCCCACATTGGGTGAGGTGCGTATTTAAAATTAATTAATTAATTTTTTAAAAAAAGAACTGAGAAGCCAGATATAAACGCTCACTTTTATGATCAGTTGATTTTTCAACAAGGGTGCTAAGACCATTCAGTGGGAAACAAATGATCTTTTCAGCAAACGCCCTTTTACAAGAGATCCCAGAGAGCTCCCTCCTGGCTTCCATTACGTGAGACTAACAACAAGAAACTGGCCTTAATGAGGAAGCAGTCTCTCACCAGACACTGAACCTGCCACTGCCTTGATTTGGGACTTCCCAGCCTCCAGAATTGTGAAAAATAAATTTCTGTTGTTTATGTGCTACCTAGTCAATGGTATTTTTGCTTTTTTCTTATAGCAGCCTGAATGAACTAAGACAATATTTATGTAGCTAAAAAATGGAAACAGCCCAAATGCCCATTAACTGATAAATACATTTTCTAAAAGATTTTATTTATTTATTTATTTGAGAGAGAGCATGAGTGGGGGGGGGAAGGGAGGGACAAAGGGAGAGGGAGAAGCAGACTCTCCACTGAGCAGGGACCTGACATGGGGCTCAATCCCAGGACCCTGAGATCATGACCTAAGTCAAAGGCAGACACTTAACCTACTGAGCCACCCAGGTGCCCCGAGCTTTTTTTAAAATGTAATCTATCCATACAATGGAATATTATTCAGCAATGAAAAGAAATAAAATACTGGAACACACTAGAACAGGGATGAACCTTGAGAACTTTATGCTAACTGAAAGAAGCCAGTCACGAAGGACCACATATTTTATGATACCGTTTATGCAAAACACCCAGAATAAGCAAATCCATAAAGATAGGAAGTCGATTAGTGGTTGCCTGGGTCTATGGGAGCTGAATTGTGGTGTGGCTGCTAGTGGGTGCCGGGTTTCTTTCTGAGGTGATGACAATATTGAAAAATTGATCACGAAGACAGTTGCACAACTCTGGGAATATACTAAAAGCCATTGAACTGTACAGTTTAAATGGGTGAATTGTATCTCAATAAGCTGTTGTAAAAAGTAAATTATGGTATGTAACTTGTTAGACTATTATATGGCCATTTATTTATAAAAATTTAAACCATAAAGAATATGTTCAGGAGCGCCTGGCTGGCTCAGTAAGTAGAGCATGCAACTCTTTTTTTTTTTTTTTAAAGATTTTATTTATTTGAGAGAGAGAATGAGAGAGAGAGAGCTCGAGAGGGGGGAGGGTCAGAGGGAGAACCAGACTCCCTGCCTAGCAGGGAGTCTGATGAGGGACTTGATCCTGGGACTCCAGGATCATGACCTGAGCCGAAGACAGTCACTTAACCAACTGAGCCACCCAGGCGCCCTGAGATGCAACTCTTGATCTTGGGGTTGTAAATTCAAGCCCCGTGTTGGGTGTAGAGATTACTTAAAAATAGAATCTTAAAAAAAATAGAACCTTTAGGGCGCCTGGGTGGCTCAGTCGTTTAGCGTCTGCCTTCAGCTCGGGTCATGATCGCAGGGTCCTGGGATCGAGTCCCACATCGGGCTCCCTGCTCGTCAAAAAGCCTGCTTCTCCCTCTCCCATTCCTCCTGCTTGTGTTCCTGCTCTCGCTGTCTCTCTCTCTCTGTCAAATAAATAAATAAAATCTTAAAAAAAAAAAATAGAACCTTTAAAAAAAAAGAATATGTTCATAATATGGCATTCTGTTGAAATAATAAGGATACCAAATTGTATCATATCAACTATCTAAGTATATTTGTATAGGAGACATGGTTGGTAGCCATCCATCCTCCTTTTCCTTTTCTTCCAACCTAAATGACCATGTGACTCAGGGGAAGCTGCCGCAGCTCTGAAGGTGATTTCTCTAAGTCAATAGCCACCTCTTAACTAGGTCTACACTGGTCAGTTAGCCTATAGCATTCCCAACGATGGCATCTGGTTCGGGAGTGGGGATGTGAAGTAAGTTGGCCCAATCAGACTGAAAGGAAGACTTTCAGCTCCTCCAATCATCTCCCTGCCCTAAGGGGTAAATGAGATGCTGCCCTTGCCATAGCAGGACGCTTGGGATGAAGTCAGTGTTTGGATGGCCTGGAGAAGTCACCTGGGTCCTTTAGAAAGTCATTGTTCTCTTGGTTCCCTGGGTGGCTCAGTCGGTTAAGCGTCTGCCTCGGCTCAGGTCATGATCCCAGGGTCCTGGGATAGAGCCCCACATCGGACTCCCTGATCAGCTGGGAGCCTGCTTCTCCCTCTCCCACTCCCCCTGCTTGTGTTCCCTCTCTCTCTGTGTCTCTCCCTGTCAAATAAATAAATGAAATCTTTAAAAAAAAAAAAAAAGAAAGTCATTGTTCTCCACCAACCCTAATATCTGGCCATCTCTAGGTTTCCTGTTCCCTGGGGTCCTGAATAGCTTTCCTTCTATTTTAGCTTGTTTGAGTCAGGGTGGTTTTTGTTATCTGAGGAAAGCATCCTAACTAACACAATATGCATAGAAGAAAGAGTGGAAGGAAATGTATAAAAATGTAGCCTGCCATTATCTTTTAGTGGTGGGGTTATGAGGGTTTGAGATATCTTTTGTATATTTTTCTGTGTTTTCAAGTTTTTCTAAAATCAGCATGTATTACAGGGGCCCCTGGGTGGCTCAGTCGTTAAGCGTCTGCCTTCGGCTCAGGTCATGATCCCAGGGTCCTGGGATCGAGCCCTGCATTGGGCTCCCCGCTCAGCAGAGAGCCTGCTTCTCCCTCTCCCACTCCCCCTGCTTGTGTTCCCTCTTTGGCTGTCTCTCTCTCTCTCAAATAAATAAATAAAATCTTTAAAAATAAAAAAATAAAATCAGCATGTATTACACTTTCTCTTTTTTGTATTACACTTTCAATCAGATAAGTACATTATATATATATATATATTTTAAAGATTTTATTTATTTATTTGACAGAGAGCGAGAGAGCCCAAGCAGGGGGAACAGCAGAGGGAGAAGGAGAAGCAGACTCCCCTCTGAGCAGGGAGTCCGATGCGGGGCTCCATCCCAGCACCCTGGGATCATGACCTGAGCCGAAGGCAGACGCTTAACCGACTGAGCCACCCAGGCACCCAGTACGTTATATTTTTAAAAAGAAAAAGGCAGGGCACCTGGGTGGCTCAGTTGGCTAAGCGTCTGCCTTCGGCTGAGGTCATGATCCCAAGGTCCCGGGATCGAGCCCCGAGCTGAGCAGGGAGCCTGCTTCTTCCTCTCCCTCTGCCTCCCCCCACCCGCTTGTGGGCACGCGTGCGCGTTCTCTCTCTCTCCCCAACAAAAAAGGCAACATAAAAGAATATGTGTTCACATATCTGTAGCCAGCCACTGGGGGAACGTAGCCCCCAGCGTTCCCTGCCTCCTTGTATTCACACACTTGTGTGGTCCTTCCGCGTATGTACTAGGGCTGTTCTGTGTGATCAGTAGCATAAGGCAGAAGCAATGACATTAGGTTCTAAAAAAGACTGGCTTCTGTCTTACCCAAGACCTTGCTTACCTTGCTCACTTTCTCTCTCTCTCTCTCTCTTAAAGCTTTATTTATTTATTTGAGACAGAGAGAAAGAGAGCACGGGGGAAGGGCAGAGGGAGAGGGAGAGAAGCAGGGGAGCCTGACTCAGGGCTCCATCGCATGACCCTGAGATCATGACCTGGGCTGAAATTGAGAGTCAGACGCTTAACTGATTGAGCCACCCAGGTGCCCCTCATTTTCTTTCTTAAATCACTCTCTCGTGGGGGGAAGCATGCTGCCGTGTTGTAAGTAGCCCCTTGGCGAGGTACAGGTGGTGGGAGGGTGAAGCCTCTGGCCAACAGCCACGCGAGTGAGCTTGGAAGCAGAGTCTCCTGTCCCCATCTAGCAGATGACGGCTGTCCAACCACGGCTTGAGTACCATCTCCTGGGATACTCTGATCCAGAGCCATCCCTCCAGCTGCTCCTGGATTCTTGACCCTCAGAACCAATGTTAGACAGTAAGTTTATTTATTTAGTTTAGTTTTTAAAAAATAACCTCTATGCCCAACATAGGGCTCGAACTCACGACCCTGAGATCAAGAGCTGTATGTTCTACCGACTGAGGCAGCCGGGTGCCCCAGCCCCGGTGAATTTATTATTTTAAGCTATTAACTTTTGGGGTCATGGTTCCATGGTGATCGAGAGCAACGGACATGCCACTCTTTCGCTCAGTAAGGCACTTTGGGGGAAATCTGAACTTCAGAAACAGAAGCACCAGCACCAAAGGATGTATCTACAAGGGTGTTTATCGCCCCTGCCTTTGCCTTAGGAAAATATTGGGTATAACTAGAAAGGAGGGTGATACCATTCTGTGGGACTGTTGTACCATTTTGGGTAGGTCTGTAAGGTCGACCTGGACATGAATCCGGAAAGATTCATGACCCATCGAGTGGGGAGCAAAATGGTTGCAGAGTCCCACGTACAGTATCTGTGGGAGGAGTTGCTGGATGTGGCTCCCCAACATCTCTCCTCCCCTTCCTCCTTATTCACAGGCCGTGTTCCCAGCTTCGAAACTGAATTTCGATTTCTTCGCTTCCCTTGCAGCTGGGCACAACCACAGGACGTACTTCTGGCTAATGAGATAGAAGCAGAATCCCCAGGAAAGAAAATGACTGGTTTTCTAGTAACATGTATACATTTTTTTTTTTATTAAAAGATTTTATTTATGGGGCACCTGGGTGGCTCAGTTGGTTAAGCGACTGCCTTCGGCTCAGGTCATGATCCCAGAGTCCTGGGATCGAGCCCCACATCGGGCTCCCCCTTCTCTGTGGGGAGCCTGCTTCTCTCTCTGCCTCTGCCTGCCACTCCCCCTGCTTGTGCTCATTCTCTCTCTCTGTCAAATAAATAAAATCTTTAAAAAAAATAAATAAATAAATAAAATAAATTTTATTTATTTATTTGACAGAGAGACAGCGAGAGAGGGGACACAAGCAGAGGGAGTGTGAGAGGGAGAAGCAGGCTTCCCGCTGAGCAGGGAGCCCGATGCGGGGCTCGATCCCAGGACCCTGGGACCATGACCCGAGCCGAAGGCAGACGCTTAACCGACTGAGCCACCCGGGGGCGCCCCAATCCGTTCTCATTTAAAAGAAGAAAGAGAGAAAAGTCAGGGGTTGTGTATGTGTGTGAGCACTTGTGTGAGCCTAATGACGTTGAAGGATGTGTATCTGACTGTTAACATTGGCAGCTAACCCCAAGGGGTAAGACTGGAGGCAAAGAAGAGGTTACGAAGCTTTTATTTTTTACTCCGTTTACGTCGTTGTAGCAAACATTTGTTAATTTTGTGACACACTATAATAATGTCCACAAACCTTATAAAAAGAGAGGAAGAATCAAATACACTAATATATATATATAGGAGAGGAAGAAAGGAAAAGGGTACAATGGCAGAACATTCTGGAATCACTGGTTATCGCTCAGGGCCAGCTGGTCCTCAGTGACCGGGGCAGGTACCGTGCCGAGTGCAGGGAGCCGGGAGTGGACAGGCTGAGGAAATGGAGCGGATCAGTAGGGCTCTGCTGTTCGAGCCAACACGACCAGCTCCAGATTTGTCCCACGGGCCTTGGTGTGGAGGCCCAGCCATTCGGGAGACCACTGGGACCCCATCGGGGCACGGGAGGCCCAGAGGGGCAGGAGCAGCCTGGTCAGGAAGGGAAGTAGCCAGAGGAAGCTGGACTCTGGGATCCGGGGCCTGGGGGTGCAAGGCGGGGGTGGGGGGGCGCCCTGCCCTGTGACCGGGCATGGCTGTGGCCCACAGCGCTCAGCCCGGGCTCCCCGACATGGGTCCTTGCTTTCAGGGGCAGGCCTCCACTCCTTTCCCTACTGGGCTTATGGCTGGATCCCACCTTATAGGCTCTGAGCAGGGTCTAGACCAAGTCACAGTGTTGTGCTGTTGACTGTGGGCATGACATATGTCTTCTTAGTCGGTGGCTCTTCGCTTCCTGGAGCCTTCATGGCCCCCACTCTGTGCTGGGCCCCTGTGCAGCCCAGGGGCTGGGGGCGACAGGGCTATGGTCTTGGACCCGCCTCCCCTCTCCCCCACCCCCCCAACCGCCTCCCCACAGGATTTCCTCTCTTGTGGCAGCCAGGGGTTTCCTGTTCTCTCTGGCTGTCTGGGCAGCTTCCTCATTTCCCCTTGCAACACCGTGCAGCAGGTGTCTGGACGGCTCCTGCTCGCCGAACCTCCGGCAGCCAGGGACGAGCAGAGAGCCTCTGGGATCAAACAAAGGTGTGCCATGGAAGGGCCGGCAGCTCAGCTGGGCCGGGCCCGGCCGGGTTCTGGAGGAGCCCCAGGAGGGAGGCCGTCATTTTCCGGAACTGGGTTATGACCCACATATCACACAGAACATATTTACGCTCAAGAATTCTTGGTCGCTTATCGAACATTTCCATTTAACTGAACATCCTGTATTTTTATTTGCTAAATCTGGCAACCCGATCCTAAGACGGCTCAGCTTTCAAAGTTCTAACCCGATTTTCCAGAAAGGGAAGCGAGGGAGGAGAGGAGAGTGGAGAAAAGAAGAAACTCCCCATGGAAAGGGCCTGTGTGTGACTCACCAGCTGAGAAGGCAGGGCTGGGGGGGTACCCCGTGCCAATCCTGGCTTAGCCACCGACTTCCTGCGGGTCACCCTGGGCCGTGGCTGGGCCTCTCTGGGCTCCCAGGCTGGTGTCTGTGGCCTCCAGCCCCCATACGTTCATCACAGTTGGCCCAAGCACACCCTCCGTGGGCCAGACCCGGGTCTGGGAGAGGAGCCGGACTCCTGGGCCCTTGAGCAGCTGGCTGGAAGGTGGCACGTGGAGGATATAGATGTGAAAACGGAGCCCCATGATCCAGGAAGAGAGAATTTCCACTTCCCTCCTTCAAAGGGAGAGCTACTCTGTCCCCACTCGGCCCTGCACATGCCTTCTTCCTCTTCCTGGTACCAGTGGCCGCTGGGGGATCTGCGGGGGCTGCAGTGGTGGCCTCGGCTGTCGTGGCACTTCTCATAGACCCAACAGGGGTCCTGCCATCCTCAACGGGAAGCCCTCCACAAAGCCACGCTGTCTCTGGCAGCCCCTAGAATGCTGGGGGTGAGCTTCACGAGCTGTGAAATGTTCTGGGGGACTTGCTTCCCCGGGACCAGCAGGTTGGGTTGGATCAAGGCAAGCTTGGGTCTCTCAGATGCCCACCTGCGTGCCCAGGGGCTTCAGATCACCCGGTGGGCTCAGGATGAGACAAGGTGGGAGTCTTCGAATGGCTAACCTAGGATGGTAGGCTTCATACTACCGCTTTTTACCAGCATGTGTGCATGATGGGAAAAAGGGAAGGAGGGGATTTTATTTTGATGACTGGGGGCTAATCTAGAAGGCACCATTCTCCTCCACACAGCAGCCACGGTGCTTTAAAATATAATTTTGGGGGGCACCGGGGTGGCTCAGTCATTAAGCATCTGCCTTTTGCTCAGGTCATGATCCCAAGGTCCTGGGATCGAGCCCCGCATCGGGCTCCCTGCTCAGCGGGGAACCTGCTTCTCCTTCTCCCACTCCCCCTGATTGTGTTCCCTCTCTCGCTGTCTCTCTCTGTCAAATAAATAAAATCTTTAAAAAAAATAAAAATAAAATAAACATGGAGCATTTAGGCTATGTTTAAAAAAATATATATATATATATATAAAATTTTGGGGGGGCACCTGGGTGGCTCAGTCAGTTAAGCGACCAACTCTTGGTTTTGGCTCAGATCATGTTCTCCACGGGTCCTGGGATCCAGCCCCGCATTGGGCTCCACGCTCAGCCGGGGAGTCTGTCTGTGGGTTCTCCCTCTCCCTCTGCCCCTCCCCCGGCTCTCTCTCTCTCAAGTAAATAAATAAATACATCTTAAAAAAAAAAAAGAATTTTTTTATTGTGGTAAAAATACAATAACGTGGAGGTGCCTGGGTGGCTCAGTTGGTTAAGCGTCTGCCCTCAGCTCAGGTCATGATCCCAGGGTCCTGGGATCGAGCCCTACATCGGGCTCCCTGCTCATTGGGGAGTCTGCTTCTGCCTATGCTCTCTGTCTGTCTGTCTGTCTTTATTTTTTTTTTTAGATTTTATTTATTTATTTGAGAGAGAGAATGAGAGACAGAGAGCACGAGAGGGAAGAGGGTCAGAGGGAGAAGTAGACTCCCCGCCGAGCAGGGAGCCCGATGCGGGACTCAATCCCGGGACTCCAGGATCATGACCTGAGCCGAAGGCAGTCGTTTAACCAACTGAGCCACCCAGGCGCCCTTTGTCTGTCTTAAAGAAAGAAAGAAAGAAAGAAAATCTTTAAAAAAATATAGCATAACATTTACCATTGCGGTGCACAACTCAGTGGCATTAAGTACATTCCTGATGTTGTGTAACCATCACCACTATTCCTAGAACTTTTTCATCATCCCAAGCAGAAACTCTGTCCCCATTAAACAGTAATTCTCCCCTCTTCCTCCTCCCCTCCCAGCCCCTGGTAACCTCTAATCTGTTTACTGTCTCTGTGAATTTGCCTGTTCTCAATACCACATCCAAGTGGAACCATACCCTATCTGTCCTTTTCTGTCTGACTGCTTTCACATAGCATGTTTTCAAAGAACTCCCGTGTTGTAAGGTGTCGTTCCCGCTTACGGCCAAATCATATTCCATTGTGTGGCTAGACTCTATTGCGCTTATCGATTCATCCGTGGGTGGACACTTGGGTTGTTTCTGCCTTCTGGCTACTGTGAATGATACCGTAAATGAACATGGGTGTACAGATATCTGTTGTTTGAGTCCCTGCTTCCAATTCTTTAGGGTATATACCTAGAGCAGAATTGCTGGGTGACAAGGGACCGCTCTGCTATTCTCCACTAAAATTATACTTCTGGTCTATGCTTCCGGGTCACCAGGTAATGTGGGGTTTTTCCAAAACTAGGCATAGGCATGAGTGATTAAACCATTGACGTTGGTGATTAATTCAATCTCTAGCCCCATCTCTTCCACGGGAGTCAGGACAGGGCCATCCTTAGGGGCTTTCCAAAAGCCACTTCATTATCATAAATTTGGGTGTGGTTGAAGGTTGTTACGAATAACAAAAGACACCTTTGTTGCTCTTATCAGAAAGTTCCAAGGATTGTAGGTGCTGGTATCAGGAATGCAGGTGAAAACCGAAATACATATTTTTTATTAGATGACAGTATCACATCGGGTCATATGACAATTCTGTGTTTAGCTTTTTGAGAGGTTGTTTCCCGCAGGAGTTGCACCATCATTTTACATTCCCACCAGCAATGCATGAAGGTTCCAGTTTCCCCACATGCTCGCCAACACTTGTTGTCCTGTTTTATTTTATTTTATTTTATTATTTTATTTTATTCTGTTTTATTTTTTTTTTATAACAGCCATCCTAGTGTTACCCGTAACTGGGCTCGCCTCTTGGTGGGTGTCGAAAGATAACCGAGCCAAAGAATAGGAAAAGCAAGTGTTTTGCCTTGCGTCTCCTGGAGCCACAGAACTGGAAGTTTTAAGCTGGACATGCATACAGATTCACAAAGGGGCTTGCGCAATGGGGAATTCAGCAAGGAATTGGGGCAAAAGTCATCTTAAGGTGATCTGTCTGTCCAGGTCAAGGCATGAGGGCCAGCAAGGGTCGGCATCGCCAATTCTGCGCCTCCATTTGAGTTTTAATCTGGTAGAGATAAGTCAAGAATGTGTGTCAGGTCAATCTTTACTTTTGAATCAGCCCTGGGAGCTTTACCACTGATTTATTGTCCCTGATATGATTAGGCTATCTCCTGGTCTGACAGTGGCAGTTTGTTCTTACATTCTTTTGTTCCCTTAAAAAATCATTATCTACCGGGGCCTATTCTGCAATTTGCAAGATATCCCCGGAAGTTCTGCAAGCAATATGCTTTGGGCAAATAGTGCTGGTCAGGCATAGATCATAAAGTGGCGGGGGTTAGGGGTCGTGGGCCCTAAAATGACATATCTTATGTCAAGAAAGCCATGCCTATGGGTGCCTGGGTGGCTCAGTTGGTTAAGCACCTGCCTTCAGCTTAGGTCATGATCTCAGGGTCCTGAGGTCGAGCCTTGCATAGGGCTCCCTGCTCAGCAGGGAATCTGCTTCTCCCTCTCCCTCTCCTTCTGCTTCTCACCCCTGCTTGTGCTCGCTCTCTCTCTCTACTCTCAAATAAATAAATAAAATCTTAAAAAAAAAAAAAGCCATGCCTCATCTTTCTTTTTTCCAGGGACCCCCTCACTCTTTCTGCTCACACTAGTGGGTGTGAAGTGGTAACTCGAGTGGTTTTGGTTTCTATTCCCCTAATGACTAATGATGTTGAATATCTCTTGTGCTTATTGGCCATTTGCATATCTTCTTTGGAGAAATGTCCACTTCAGCCCTTTGCCCATTATTTTTAATTGGGTTGTGTGTTTTCTGTTGTGTTCTGGAGAGTTGTAGGAATGCTTTATATTCTCACAGCAACCAGAGTGATTGATTGATGGATTGGTTTAAAGATTTTATTTATTTATTTGTCAGAGAGAGAGGGAACACAAGCAGGGGGAGCGGCAAGCAGAGGGAGAAGCAGGCTCCCTGCTGAGCAGGAATCCTGATGCAAGACTCGATTCCAGGACCCTGGGATCATGACCTGAGTCGACGGCAGATGCCTAACCGACTGAGCTACCCAGGCCAGATGAGCCAATGAACTGTCTCTCCAAAGGGCTCATGGCCTTTTGGGAAGACACGGTCGTCACTTCGATCTCCTGCCCTTGACAGCCAACACAAGAGGTCATGTCTCACAGATCTACTGAAGACACAGCAGGTAACTCCCCTAAGCTCTGCAGTCCCTTCCCTGTTTCCAGATTTTCTTCAAACTCTTCTCTTCCTTTGGACCCAGGGAACCACAGTGCTGAGGCCCTGAGGATGCCCTGAGGATGCCCAAGGTCCTGGAGCAGAGGAAGCCCCTCACCTAATGGGTGTTGTGAGTGTGTGAGCTCACCCAGAGCACTAGGAGCACCTCTTTCTCTTTAAAAAAAAAAAAAAAAAAGATAACTTATAAATATATATATATATATATATATATATATATATATATATATCTTTTACTAAGTAAACTCTATGCCCACTTGGGGCTCGAACCCATGACCCTATGATCAAGAGTCACATGATCTCCCGGCTGAGCCAGCCAGGGGCCCCTAGGAGCATCTCTTTTGATAAGAGGTGGGGCAGTAGCAAAAGAGAGAGAGAGAAGGAAAGAACCAGAAGCAAAGGAGATAGAAGCAGACTGCGGCCGCAGGGCAGGCCAACTACAGGACTGCACAGGAGGGCAGAGCAGGGAAAGCTCATTGGGAAGGACATCAGAGACCAAAAAAAAGACTTCAACAACCTCCTGAGTGGGAGAAAATATTTGCAAATCATATATCTGATAAGGGATTAGTATCCAAAATATCTAAAGAACTCATACAGCTCAATAGCAAAAAATCCAATTAAAAAAAGTGGGCAGGGCGCCTGGGTGGCTCAGTTGGTTAAGCGACTGCCTTCGGCTCAGGTCATGATCCTGGAGTCTCTGGATCGAGTCCCGCATCGGGCTCCCTGCTCGGCGGGGAGCCTGCTTCTCCCTCTCCCACTCCCCCCTGCTTGTGTTCCCTCTCTCGCTGTGTCTCTCTCTTTCAAATAAATAAATACAATCTTAAAAAAAAAAAAAAAAAGTGGGCAGAGTGGGGCGCCTGGGTGGCTCAGTCGTTAAGCGTCTGCCTTCGGCTTAGGTCATGATCCTGGGGTCCTGGGATCGAGCCCCGCATCGGGCTCCCTGCTCAGCGGGAAGCCTGCTTCTCCCTCTCCCACTCCCCCTGCTTGTGTTCCTTCTCTTGCTTTGCCTCTGTCAAATAAATAAATAAAATCTTAAAAAAAAAAATGAGGGCGCCTGGGTGGCTCAGTCGTTAAGCGTCTGCCTTCGGCTCAGGTCATGATCCCAGGGTCCTGGGATCGAGCCCCGTGTCGGGCTCCTGGCTCAACGGGGAGCCTGCTTCTCCCTCTCCCTCTGCCTCTCCCCCTGCTCATGCTCTCGCTCTCTCTGTATCTGTGTCTCAAATGAATAAATAAAATCTTAAAAAAAAAAAAATGGGCAGAGGATCCGAACAGACTTCATAGCATTACGTGTGCAAGGCTACAGAGAACAAAAGAACATTCTTCTTGCTGGGGGATATTTAGGAGATATTAGGAGCTCGTGTTTTAGGCCAGGTGTTCAATATCTTTTTCAGGGGACGATGGCGCAGGGTGTTGAGAGCACCTGGGGTCTGAGAACACCTACTGGGTTGGGACGGCCTCCGGAGGACCTTTCCACTGGATCATAAGGCAGGACAGACCCTTGTCAGGCAAAGGAAAGGGGGAGGGTCCGGGAGGCAGAAGGCCTGGGCAGAGGTGTGGGGTGAGAGGCTCTAGAATGTTCTGAGGACAGTGAGGACATGGTTTGTTTGGAGCCCAAGGCACACCGGGAGACAGGAAGGTGTTGGGGGCTAGGCCTTGGATGCCGGGGAGGGGGAAGGCCTGTGGCTTTCCTCCTGGGGCAGCAGAGGCCGGAAGAGGCGAGCATGAGCACGGACGGCGCATGCTCAGATCTGTGGCTGAGCTCGCTCCTCGATGCTGCATTTTCTTTTGCCAGAAGCCAATTTCTGAATATCTGCAAGCCAAGCACTACACTGCAATTGGGGATTGTGACACCTTCTCTAATTAACAAGTTTTTAAGTGTGCGTGAGTGTGCGTCTGCATGCACGTACGTGTGCGAGTCTGTGAGTGTGCATATGTGAGTACGTGCATGTTTGGGCCAGTGTGAGTGTGACCATGTGTTGTGTGTACGTGCACGTGCACGAGTGTGCATGTGTGTGTATGTGTGTTGTGTGTGTGCATGCGCGTGCATGAGGGTATGTTTGTGAGCATATGTGTGAGTGTGACTACGTATGTGCGGGTGGGTGTGATTGTGTGTTGTGAGTGTGCATGTGTGAGTGTGTGGCTGTGTATACGTGTGTGTGTGAGTGTGTCCCTCCAGTCCTGGCCTCCTGTTGATGTCCCTTTCCTGCAGTGTCTGCTCTGAGCAAGCCTGAACTACCTGGGACTCATTTCTTCCTTTTCAAATGAACCTGTGTTCTTTAAACAAGGGGAAAACCAGAAGAGAAGCTTCCCCCAGCCTGAAGGTGCCCGCTGCTTTCCCATTCCGTCCAGGAAGGGAAATTGGGTACACGATCCACCCTGGGGTGGACCTGGTGGCTCGAATCCTTGCCCTTTTTTTTTTTTTTAAGCACTTTCCCCCCACCTCCCCAAGTTTATTTATTTCTTTATTTAAGTAATCGCTACACCCACCATGGGGCTCGAACTCACGATCTGGAGGTCAAGAGTTGCAGGTTCCTCTGACTGAGCCAGCCAGGCGCCCCTTGAATCTTTGCTTTGAATCCTGGCTTGGTGCTTAGTTTTTCCTGGTTGTGTAACCCCGGATCTAGCCCTTGATCTTTCTGAACCTCAGCTTCTTCATCCGTGGAAGGAAGGAACGCTGTTTACTTGGCAGGGCTGTGAGGATTCACAGTATACAGAGAGTCTTGCCTAATGGCTGTGACATTGTAAACATTTGATACATAGTAGCGTTTGGACCATAATCTGAAAAAGCGTGAGCAACGCAGAGTGCTTTTGGGGCCCCTTGGCGCCGCTTCCTCTGCCTCTCTGGCCCCTGACATTTCTCCCGAATCCTATCCCCTGCATCAGGTGGGCTGTTTCAGGGACACGGGTGTGAAATCTAGGGCTTCTGGAATCCAAACACTTGACCAGAAATAAACAAAGCAAGCTTTAATGGTGAAGGAGCCGGCAGAGGCACCTGTCACGGTTCCCCCATAAGGGATTCTGGGTGTGGAGGCAAGGCTGGGGGGCAAGATAACTGGAATCACGTGGAAGGAGGACGGAGAGCTAAGGGATCATGCAGGTTCTGCTCCCAGGAGGGGTGAGTGAGTGTCATTGATTCATGCATCCAGGCGGCTCCCAGTGAGCAGAACGCCCGTCCCGGGCTCTGGGGTAAGTACTCGGGCACCACGGTGAGCCCGCTCGACACCATCTCTGCCATCATAAAGCTTAGAGCAGGGAAGACAGCCGGAAAATGAGTGCCCAGAGAATAAATTAGGACACACGGCAGTAGTAACGTGATTCTACAAAAAGGAGATGAAACGTAAAAATTATGGGGTGGGCGGGCGCCTGGGTGGCTCAGTTGGTTAAGCGACTGCCTTCGGCTCAGGTCATGATCCTGGAGTCCCGGGATCGAGTCCCGCATCGGGCTCCCTGCTCGGCAGGGAGTCTGCTTCTCCCTCTGACCCTCCTCCCTCTCATGCTCTCTGTCTCTCATTCTCTCTCTCGCAAATAAATAAAATCTTAAAAAAAAAAATTATGGGGTGGGGGGCATCTGCTTTAGACTGGGTGTTCTGGAAAGGCCTCTCTGAGGAGGGGACATTTCAGTGAAAGGTAAAATAAGAAAGAGGTACCACTCTGAGTTGGGAAGGAAGGGAGGTCGTTTTGAGGAAATGGAAGAAGGACCCCCAACCCCATATGCAGACAGCCCTGAGGTTGACCTCTGAGGGGCGCAGGGAAGAGGCCAGATCATGCAGAGAGTCTTAGGGTCTTTGGGTCCTGTTTTAATCCACACCCCAGCTTCTTCTTCCCACATCCCCACTTGGTATCCTCAGACATTACCCAGGACATTGCCGACAAGAGTGGTGCATCCTGAGAGCCGCCTGCCCTGAGACTCACCAGCCTCCAGCCCTGCTCCTCCACTGACCTTGTGCCTCAGTTTCCCCACTGAAAAATCATTAATATTTTTCCAAAGACCATCCCCCTTTCATTGGGCCACTACATGAAGCATTAAGAAAAAAAAAAAGGCTACTTTTTCTCTCCATCTTTTCTCCTCTTCTCTGACTGGGCTAGGTGGACGGGAGGAGACTGCATCATGGGGCTCAGTAAACAATCCTTAATAATTTTTTAAAATTTATTTTTATTTTGGGGGTGCCTGGGTGGTGCAGTGGGTTAAGGGCCTGACCTTTGGTTTCGGCTCTGGTCATGATCTCAGGCTGGTGAGGTCAAGCCCCACAGCAGGCTCCATGCTCAGCGCAGAGTCTGCTTGAGATTCTCTCTCCCTCTCCTGCTGCCCCTCCAGGGCGTGCGCTGTCTCTTTTAAGATTTTATTTATTTGACAGAGAGAGACACAGCGAGAGAGGGAACACAAGCAGGGGGAGTGGGAGAGGGAGAAGCAGGCTTCCCATGGAGCAGGGAGCCCGATGTGGGGCTCGATCCCAGGACTCTGGGATCATGACCAGAGCAGAAGGCAGACACTTAAAGACTGAGCCACCCAGGTGCCCCTAAATAAATAAATCTTTAAAAAAAAATTTATGTAATCTCTATGCCCAACATGGGGCTTGAACTCACAACCCTGAGGTCAAGCGTCACATGCTCTAGGGACTGAGCCAGCCAGGTGCTCCATAAAGTCTTGACCCCTTAAAGGAGGACCCTGCCACCGGAGCTCAGGATCACCCTCTTCTTTATAGCAGAAGGGACGCACCTGGGTGGTGAGGGATGGAGCATGGCTGCGGGGGAGCTGGTGCCTGAGAGCTGCCCCTCCCTTGCCTCCCCTCCCGCCTCACCCTAGCTTTGTCCCTGCGCTGATTATTGCTTTATTACTGTTTTCAGTCAGATATAATTCCGGCATTTTCTACAATCTTGATCTTTTCACTGATACCAGCTTTTTGTACAAAGATTTGTATATAAAATGATTATGTACTCACCAGAATACATTCCCCAGCAATTAGAATGTTTAAGATGCAGCTCCTAACACTCCTTCAGCACATTCCTCATTTATTACTTTTGAAAATGTTTTGTGGTTGTTTTTTTTGTTGTTGGTTTTTTTTTTTTTTTGGTGGATGTGTTTACAAATCCAGTAACAATCCTCATTTAGAGTTGCAAAACACGAAGCCATTTTGAACCCAGACAGATGGCAGCTAAATGAACTTTAATTAAAGAATGAGTGCTTTGAATCAAATCACTTTAAAAAGTACAGTACACTGAAATTCTGGAGAGGTTGCATAAACAGCATCTGGGCTCTTCTGCAGGAAGAAGGCCTGCCTGCGGGAAAGAGGAAGGCATCCCCAGCGGATCCGGGCTGGGCGAGCACCGCGGGCAAAGCGAAGGGGGGCGGGCGGCCCAGCGGCCCCCAAACGCGGCCTCTGCCCTCGGCCCGGACACACCGTCCAGAGCGCAGAGCTCTCGAGACGGGCTGGAACGGACACAGGCCACCTCTGGGTTCAAGGGCTTTGCCTTGGGGGGCGGGTGGGGGGGGGAGTGTCCCCCTTCTGCTTTCGTGCAATGGGGTGGGGCCCCAAGGCGCGAGGCTTTGCTGCACCACCGGCCTCATTGCACGCGTCGGCACAGCGCGAGCGCAGGCAGACAGACAGACGGCGGAGGCTTCCCGCGCCCTCCCCGGGCGCCCCGCCTCCCGCGCAGACGCCCGCGGGGCAGGAGCCACTTCCGGCCGCGGCCGCGGGTCTGGGCGGGGGCGGCGGCTCGTCTCTGGGCAATCGAGGGGCGCCAGCGGCCCCGGAGCGGGCTGCTGGGGGCTGCGGGGGCTGCGGGGGGCCGGGCCCGGGGACGCGGTGGAGAAGGAAGGGGACGGGCGGTGGGGTGAGGGGCAGGGGAGGGGACGGAGGGGAGGAGCCCGGAGCGCCGGGCCGGAGACGTTTGCACTCAGTGCTGGGGGGCAGGAAAAGCACCCGAGGCGTCTAATCCGGGGGAGCCGGGATTAGATCAGGGGAGCTTGGCCTCCAGGAGCGGGGGCTGAAGGCCAGTGGTAGCTGCCAGATTGTCTTCGATTTCAGAGTTTCTGCCTCAAGGGCGGTGATGAATGGCGGGGGCGCCCCAGCTCCGATCCTGGAAAGGGGCAGGGGTCTGCAGGTGGGGTGGAGGGTCCTGGTGGGTCCCGGGGCCCCTGGGATGGGGGAGGGAGGTGGTGGCAGCAGAAGGGAGCAGTTGGGGCGCTGTGTGCCAGCCTTGTGGCTTCTGGCATCGTTCCAGGAGGAAGCGGAGTCCGGAAGGCTGGCCTGGGGCCTTCCCTCCCGGCTCTGGGCACCGGGCTGATCCCACCGGTTGGCAGAAGCTCCCGGCCTGTTTTGATCGTGTAATTAGCTGAGTCAGGACTCCGAGCGCCTCCGAGTCCTGGGCCTGCTTCTGGCCCTTGGCTAGACCCCGTGGTCACCGTGACCCCTCCTTGCCCCAGCGCTCCCGTCCATTTGGCTTCCAAGTCCTGTTGGCTGACCTCCTTGTTATTCTCCACCTGGCTGGGCCCCGGGCCAGCTCTTCTGGAACAATTACAGGAGCCTCCCTGTGGTCTAGCAGCTTCTTCTTCGGGAGGCAGGCCCTTCTATAATGCAGATCCGGTGGTGCCCCCGTACCCCCCAGGCCTTACACACTTCCACAAGGCCGGTGAAAAAAGGGATGCGGGCCGGCCCCAGGGTGCACGGCTCAGCCCTCGGCCCAGAGAACCCAGGCTGCATTTCTGCCCCACTCACCCCTTCAGCTGGGCTCTGCCCAGCCCGCTGAGCATCCTCACCGAGCGCTCATCTCACCTCCAGCCACTCCCTGTTCCTGGAACGCCCGGTCTCGGGCAGCCTCCCAGCCTTGGCACAAGTGACTCTCCTAGATCACGGTCCTGTCCTCCCCGTCCCGCTTTGCCCTGCCAACCCCAGCTGTGCTCTTCAAGTCTCCGCTTCAGAGATGGTTCTAGATTCGGTGCTGCCTTGTGCTCCCACGGCACCCTGCCTCCAGTGAACGGGGCCGCTGCTCACTGTCGGGCCCTCTTGACCTGTCCTTCTGCCTTCAGTCTTACCCCTTCCTTCATCTTCTCACCTGCCACCAAAGTGGCCTTGCTGAAACACAGCTGTGACCCATCACTCTGTTCAGATGCCCTTGAGCTCTATCAAAAATCCGCCCCACCCCTCCGGGCCCAATCCAGAGCCCCTCGGCCAGGGTGCCTTCTCTCCAGCCACGGAGAGTCCAGGCTTGATGATCATACTTAACGCTTGAGACGTCCCCTGCTAATTCACCAAGACAGCCCCCTTCCACCCTGTGCGCTCCCTGAGGCCAGGGGGTCAGTCTGCCACCTGGCCTTCCGTGCCACCTCATTGGGAGGCCACGCGGCCCCAGCGGCAGAGAAATGAGAGGAGTCTGTCACCAGACAGCAGGGCCCAGCAGTCAGGGACATGGCCTCTGCTCTGGCAAGGAAGGAGGACCTTGGCAGGCCGTCTGAGCCGGGTTTCCTGACCTCATCCCAGTGACAGCTGTAGTTGTAATTCCAAATGAGAATACGCAGAAGTTATGAGCAAGGGCCAGGCTTTTTTTTTTTTTTTTTTTTTACTTATTTAAAAAGGCCTTGGTGGCAGGAATATAGTGTAAAAATCATTGGAAAAACTAAAAGGCATCGATACATATCCGAATATACACTTTGTACATAAATTACATTTCCTTTAGTCTTTCTGAGTGAGGTCCTGATTCAGCACTGAGGTCTAGTAATTCAGAGGTCCCGGGAGCTGCACGTTCAGGCCGGCATAGTCCACCATGTACATTGGCCATTGCTAGAGAGAGGGGGACAAACGGTCTGGGTTAGGACTCCGGGTGACACGGAAAGACCGCCAGACCACTGAGCAATGCTTTCTGAAGGGCCTTCTCAGATGCGATTCATTTTGAGGCACTGAAGGTCCAGAGAGGGGAACATGACCTGTCCAAGGTCACGCAGTTCACTGATGGCCATGGAGCCTGGGCTCAGGCCTTCTGACCTGTTCCCACCTATGTCCCAGGGGCTATTCATGCGGACCAGACAAAATTGAGGAGTGGCTCAGAACAGGTGGTCATCCCCACACACTCAGCCCCCTCCGGGCCTTATGCCCCAGAAAGTCTGTCCCCCTCCCTCCAGGCCGCCTCTGCCTGGCCCACAAGGCCTTCCACACTTCCGCAAGGCTCTTGGATGCGGGAAGAGCTAGGGACCCTGTGTACACACTCCTAGGTGGGGAGAAAGGTACGGCCTGAACTTTGGGTTTTTTTTCCAGGAAGCGGTTAAAGGGGGGCACGGTCAAACGATAAATCCCCAAATCATTTTCAAAGGTACTCCAATATTCTCCCCACAGGACTCAGGATTTCAAGCTAGTATTTTGAAGTCAGAAAGAACTGTCATGCGTGTGTGCCCCTCATGGGGTCTTCCTCTTGGATGGGAGAGAACCCAGGCCAACCACACGGCGGGACGGGAGGAGGCTGCAGGTGGGTCCTCCATCCATGGCTGACCGCAGTGAGGCCACCACCAACTAGCCGCTGACCCCTACTTCCCTCCTCCACACCCTGCGGGTAACACCTACACCTCACAGGGCTGTGGTGGGGCCCGGAGCTCGTGAGGTGAGTGCAGAGATTAACCTAGCCTCTGACAGCCCAGGAACCGAGAGTCTGTCTGCTCAGGGTCCTGTTCTGGCACTGCCCAGGGGAGCCCCCTACCCTCTCCCGGGCTCCCGCTTGCCCACCTGCCCAGCAGAGGTGTGACTTCCTGGCCCGGGGGCTTGTGAGCAGCCGATGACAGGGCTGGACTATCTCTTGAGGAGATCGGGCAGACGTGTCTGCAGCCCTGAGGCTGCGGAGCCCCACTCAGGGCCCAGTGCCTCCCTGCACCCCAAACCCGCGCCCCAGAGCAGACAGCCCTGCCCGCGTGCGGGGTGAAGGCCAAAGAGCCGAGCGGTCAGGTCCGGATCTGTGCAACTTTACCACGAGTGAGATCTGGTTGGTGGACGCCACGGACTCCGGGTTAGAGGATGAGGAGGAGGAAGACGAGGAGGAGGAGGAGAAGGAGTTCCCTTCGGAGACCCGCTTTCTCTTGCGCTTGGGAATGCCGCTGTCTTTGGCTGCGGGAGAAGAGGTTGCTGCTGGGTCTCGGCTTCGAACCCCTCGGGAGAAGGCTTTTGTTTTCAGGTTTCAAGCCCCCTTCTCGGCATTCAAGGCTCCAGACCCCCCCAGACCAACCCCCTCTCCCCCGCCAGCGGCCGAGGCCCAGCCCTCCAACCTCTGTCCTTAACCAGGCCCCACAGCCCCGTGGCTCTCCTCCCTGCCTTTGCTAACATGAGCCTCACCCCCCAGGTGTGCCCCCCGAGCAGGCTCAGTTCAGGCCCATGTCCTCCTTATGCCATCCCCAGACCATCCAGCCTGTGGGGGCCGGCCTCCCCAGAACTCCCAGGGCCCGGCATTCTGCAGTGAGGGGCTCGGCCTCGGGCCCTGGAGAAAGTCACTTCAAGTCACTCGGACTTGTGCCTTCATTTCCTTGCGAGTGAAATGTTGAGGGGGACCCAGGCTCCCGTGGGTAATATGCCTGGGCCCCCAGAAATACTCAGCAACTGAGAGCTGGTATCCATATTGTCGCTACTGTTAACTGTGGATGTGTGATGACCCCAACCTGAGAATGCTGACAGATGACAGTTCACAGCACGCAGTGTCCCCGGGGAAAGAGACTCAGGTTTATAGTCAGAAGTCCCAGATTCCAATTCCCATTACTGCCAACCCTTGCTGTGTGACCCCGGGCAAATCAATTAACCTCTCTGAACCAAATGGGGAAAACCGTGTGATGTGAGACTCAAAGGAGGTTACTGTGTATGAAAGAGCCCAGCACCCAGCCCAGCACATTGCAGGACTCAGCCGGAGTTCTGTTGCTGCAGAATTAAATTGATAGGAATATATGAGACTTAGAAAAAAGATCTGCAACCGTGCACCACACAAGTAGGGTTTGGTGCTTGACTGAGTGGGCCAGGTCACTGAGTAGAAACCAGACTGGGTGACAATCACATGGCATGAGGGCTGGCTGAGCCCATGAGGTGGCTGTTTGTCCAGCTGATGAAGAAAAATCAGAGGCTGGGGGGTCTGTGACTACGGCATAAACAGACATCCTGGGAAACAGAAGATTCTGGGGGCGGAAGGAGCTCAGCCAGAGAAAAGGGATTTTTGTAGGGGGCCCCACATGAATAGGAAGGCAGAGGTGCTGGCCCAAGGTCACAGCCAACCCGGGGTCACTGGAAGACCCTAAAGATGGCCATGGTGGGAGGGAGTGGTGGATGCAAGTCATGGTGTCCGCCCTCTGAGCATCTGTCCTAAACTCTCCTCCCGACGCCTCGGCAGAGCCTTCTGCATCTCTGCCTTCGACTTGGGAACAGCTCCCAAACCTGTCACCTCCCTACCCGCGAATCTGGTGCCTCACCTGGCCCCCGTGATCAGCACAGGACAGAGGGAGGTGGCTCCTGGCTGGGCTGTGCCACCCTAGGCCGTGCCGTTCCAGGGGAACCTGGACCCAGCTGGAGTTGGGGCCTCAGGTCTCAGGCCAGGATGGGGGCCCATCACGGTGCCCACTAAGCACTTGCTGGGCCTGCAGTTCGGATGGATGGCTTGAGGTGGCCACCAACCTCCCACGTGGCCCCGCCAAGCCCCTTTCCCTCTCTGGGCCTCAGCTTCCCAGCTGCACAATGTGGTTGGGACTAGATCTGTGTATTTTAATCAGCGGCGCGCCTCCCAATCACTCTGAGGAACCTTCCGCCATTTCTACGGTGCATCTTCTCAGGCAGAACCATGGCACCAGATGGTCTCCCAGCTTCCTGTGCACTCAAGGGTTCTAAGGGACAGCGTCTGGTGCAGGTGTGTGCCTTGCAAATGCAGGCAGAAGGGTGGGGTCCCCCCCCCCCGCCCCCCGGCCCCAGCCAGTCTCGGCCATGCGGCCTGCCTCCCCCTGCTGGTCACACAGCATCCTTCTCCCCCGCCCAGGTGGCTTCCATGATCCCACCGGCTGCCCCCTCCTCCTGGCTCCAGCCTGCCCCTCCTCATCTCCCGTTGATGTGACACACTCAGCCGTGCTGTGGCCACGCCCCCTCTGGCGGGCACCTGCAGGCTCCCTGTGGACCCGCTGGGCAGGGAGCACTATACCCCCTCTGGGTGGTCAGCTACCGACCGCAAGCCACCCGGACCAGATCTTCCCACAGACCTTGGTCCCTGAGAGGCAGAGAGGTGGCTTTTCCAGCCTCCGCCTTACCTGGCACCTTGGCGTCATTGCAGATTTCTGCAAAAGGTCTAAAAGAGAAAGAAAGGAGGTGGCAGTTAGAAAAATGGGGTTTCCCCTCTTCCTTCCCACCTGCCCCCTGAAAACGGGCGACACCTCTCACGAGAGGAGATGCTCCCACCGCCGCTGGAGTGTGAGGTAAGACCCGGATGGAAACGGTGGGCATCCCCCCAGACCACGCAGTGCCCTGCCAGGCCAATCGCCCCTTGGGGCCCGCTTTCCTGGTCTAGAAGTCGAGGGTGTCGCCTGACCAAGTGGTCAGAAATGTGTGCCTAGGGATCCCCAGCTGGCTCAGTTGGCAGAGCACGTGGCTCTTGATCTCGGGGCCGTGAGTTCGAGCCCCACAGTCGGTGTAGAGATTACTTAAGTAAATAAACTTAAAAAAAGTGTGTGCCTAGATTTACAGAAGTGGATATTCATCACACTATTATTTTTTTATGTATGCGTTAATTTTTATTTTATTGTTTTACTTTTAGCATTCTTTGTATGAACCCCCCCTCCCAAATGAGATGCAGCCTAAATGTCCATCAGAAAAGGACATTATGGTCTATCTATTCAGATGACTGGTCAGTCACTAAAGGGAATCCTCAGGGACGTGGATAATGTTCGAGCGTGTACAAGACAGCCAGACAAGAAACAGCAAGTTTTATTTACTGTCTACAGATAAATACTGTATGATCTCAGTTTCATTTGCCACAAATAAAAATCTAATAGGCATTAAAAGAAACGTGGAAATGGGGAAGGAAAGTTCTAGAATGTCTTTGGCGGTTCTTTCTGGGAGGTACGCCTGTGGGGGGGGTGAGCATTTTTTTGCCGTGGTTTCTTGCACTGTCTAGTAGTTGCTTCAGGGGGTGGACGGTAGGTGGGAGGGAAAATGCTTTTTATTTGAAACCCGTCTGAATCATTTCATTTTTTTTTGGATATATACAAATATTTTAATTCTAAAGCGGCCAATTCTTGGTTTAGGGTTACCGCATCAGGCTCCATGCCCAGCACAGTCTTCTTGAGACTCTTTCTCCCTCTTGCTCTGCCCCCCTACCCCGCTCTCTCTTTCTCTCAAATAAATAAATAAAATCTTAAAAAAATTTAAAACATCAAGCGTAAAATTGAAAAGAAAATGTGCATAGGGGAAAAAGTTAGTGCATCACGGTATTAGGCCTGAAGAGGACAGTTACATGGTTACCTTCTTTTTTTCTACCTTTTTGTGTTTCCCAAGTTTGCTGTGTGTATTTTCTTTTTATCGAGGTATAATTTCTTTTAAAGATTTTATTCATTTATTTATTTGAGAGGGAGAGAGGGAGACAGCACAAGCAGAGGGGAGGTGCAGAGGGAGAGGGAGAAGCAGACACCCCGCTGAGCTGGGAGCCCGATGCGGGGCTCGATCCCAGGACCCTGGGATCTCAACCTGAGCCGAAGGCAGACGCTTAACGGACTGAGCCACCCAGGCGCCCCTTTATGGGGGTATAATTGACATATGACATAAAGGACATATAACTGACACATAATTGATATAATAATGCCGTGTTAGTTTCAGGTGTTCAACATAACGATTCCATATTTGTATATATTGTGAAATGATGACCATGTTAAGTCTAGTTAACATCTGTCACCATACATACAATCTTTTCTTTTTTTTTAAGATTTTTATTTATTTATTTATTTATTTGAGCGAGCGAGAGAGAGAGAACACAAAGGGAGAGTGACAGAAAGAAGCAGGCTTCCCGCTGAGCTAGGAGCCCAATGCGGGGCTCGATCCCAGGACCCTGGGATCATGACCTGAGCTGAAGGCAGAGACGCTTAACAGACTGAGTGACCCAGGCGCCCCAAGAAGATGGTCACCTAGGAAGTGGGTCCTCACCAGACCCTGAATCTGCCACCACCTTGATCTTGGACTTCCCAGTTTCCGGAACTGTGAGAAGTCCATGTGTGTTGTTTATAAGCCTCCTGGTCTGTAGTATTGTGTTACAGTGACCCGGATGGAGTGAGAGAGCTGGGTTTGTGTCCCCGCTGACCCACCATGAAGATGAGAGTGTTAAGCTATCTGTCTCTTGGAATCTGGGCAAGCAAGAGGCACCAGTCTGTCTGTCTGTCCATCTGTCTCCGTCTCTCTCGTCTCCTGGCTGGGACTGCTTTGGGAATTTCCCCACCGGATGCAAGCAGTCCCCTCTCCCATGGCCCCGGCCCATTGTGCCCACCCCGCGCTGGGTGCTGGGGGCACTCACTGGAGCTGGTTGATGATGACCATGCGCACGTGCTCTCGGGCCTTCAGGATCTTCTCCAGCCGGTGGATGTCGTACGTGTTGGGGTTCCGGAAAGGGATGTCGTCAGGCAGGCCCGTGACCTCGACGGCGTCTGGGCTGTCCCGGATCAGTTTGTACGGGACCAGCACAGGCCTGTTCAGGCCCAGGGCCTCGCCTACAAGACACGGTGGGTCAGCGCGAGGGGAAGAGGTCCCCTGTGAGAGGCCACGCCCCCCGGGGAAAGGGCTGGATCCTGGCATGGTCCAGCTTGGCGGCCACCGTACTACAGAGTTTAAAAATCAATACACACACCTTCTTTTTTTCTTTAAATCCACTTCGCAAAACTATAAACCTAATACCCAGTGCTGGCAATAAAACAGGCACTTTGGCGCGTGCCTGGTGCCATGTTAAGTGTGCGTACCCAGAACTGATAAACAAGAGATGTGATATCTGCTTAAGATCTACTATTATGGTAGGAAAACTACAAAGTCCTTACTTAGGTTATTTATGGATGACAGGATAGGGTGCCTTGGGTGTGTTTTAAAAAATTCCGAAGTGTGTACATGGACACTGAAGAAGTCAGGTTGGCAAAATGTTGGTGATCCCAGGGGCTGGCTTTGGGTGACGTGGCAGGTCACCAATACCCATTTTCGTCCGTGTCTGAATTTTGATTTCACAATGACAAGTGAAAGAGCCGACCCCACCAAACACCAGCAGAGTCGCTTCTCCCTCTCAGAACGAAACCCCAACTCCTCGTTAGGCCTGCCCGCCCCTCCCTGTGCACTGGGGGCCTCCCCCGGCTGCTTACCCCGGGCCCTCTGGCCTCCTTGCTGGTCCCCAGTCACCCAGCTGTCCCTGCTGCCCGGCAAGCTCTTCCTGGAATGTGTGTCCCCTCCTGACATTTGAGTCTCTAGTCTTGGCTAACGCACGTCCCATCCTCCCAGGGGCATTCCTGCCCCACCCCCCAGGCAACCCCTTATCCTGCTACTGTTTTGTCTTCTCCGTTATCACTCTCTGAAATTCTATTTAAAAATATTTTTTATTACGTCCGTCTCCCTGCTACAATGCAAAATGGAAATAATACTAAATTCATCAAATAAAACGTAATGTATACAGAGCATCTAGCGTAGCTTGGCACTCAATGATCTAGAAAGCTCGACTGTAACCATGTTATTATTATTATTAAGATTTTATTTTATTTTTGAGAATTTATTTTTGGGCGCCTGGGTGGCTCAGTCGTTAAGCGGCTGCCTTCGGCTCAGGTCATGATCCCAGGGCCCTGGGATCGAGCCCTGCATCGGGCTCCCTGCTCCACGGGAAGCCTGCTTCTCCCTCTCCCACTCCCACTGCTTGTATTCCCTCTCTCATGTCTCTCTCTGTTAAATAAATAAATAAAATCTTTAAACAAAACAAAACAAAAAAAAAGAATTTATTTTTAAGTAATCTCTACACCCAAGGTGGGGCTCGAACCTGTGACCCTGAGATCAAGAGTCGCACGCTCCACCCACTGAGCCAGCCAGGCGCCCAGTAACCATATTATTAATTGTCCCAACTGGGCTCTGCCCTGGCACCCTGGGTGCCTTCACCTAGCATCGCATGGCCCTTACCTATTCCCTGACCACCTCCCTGCACAGATTCCGAGCCCCAGGATGGCAGGGATCGGACGCCCTCCCCCAGAGTCCTCACGGCTAAGTGTGAGTTGGGCAGATGCACAAACAAGCACTTGGCCGTGGGCCATGCATGGCCTCTGCCGCAAGGCCCAGCCCTAGAGCAGCGGAAATGCTGACCTGCAATCTCTGCCCTGGGCGCCCCAGATGGGTTCTTTCCCAGTGTTCGGACGGGGAAGTGAGGGGTCAGCTCCCACCAGTCACCGGCAGGGCAGCTGGGGGTGGAACTGGAGGCGGCCAAGGCTGGCTGTAGAGGGAGGGGCTGCCCAGGAAGGCTGGCCCCACAGACCCTGCCCCACAGACCCTACTCCTCATGCACTGACCGTATTTCTCATTGAAGAGCTCCTTCACCTGCTCGCGGAGGATCACCTTCTCCCCTAGTCTGTTGGCGTCATCTTCATCTACGAGAGGAAGACAAGGCGGCCGTGAAGGTGGGCACGGGCCGGCCCCTGGACGGACTCCCATGTGGCATCCCCTGCCCACCGCGTTAATATCAGGCAGCTTTGTTCCTGGCCGTGGTTGTCTGTTCATCAATCCATCCGTCCCCCCTTCCTATATCAGCTGTTCGAGCGTGCTCTCAGAAGGCAGGCAGGGGCTTCTGATGGATGGGGTGGGGTGGGAAGAACTGGCCCAGGCCGGTCTGTTGGATGTGGCAGAAGCACGGGGTGGTGCCAAGGTCACTGGCTGCCAGAAACTCACCCCGGCTGCCTGGATGATCCTGAGCCCGAGGCTCGTGACCGGGGAGACAGGAACGCTGCGGGAGCATGGGGGCTGCACACTCTCCCCACCCAGGGCCCAGGGCAGACCTCCGTGGACACCTGCTGTTGGACCCTGGGCTCCCCTCACCCGTCTTCGGTCTAAAGTGGCAGTGGGCCAGGTGAGCCGTGAGACAGGGCCTGGGCCGGGCCGGGAACGTGGAGGGTGTGGATGGGATGCAGGGGTCCTGGGGGCAGAGGGGCCTGATGGGCTCGTGCCCTGGGCTGGGGAGGGAGCTGGAGTTCCAAGAAGGGTGCCCTGAGCTGGCCGGGCCTCCGGCAGACAGGGGTGGGAGTGGAGTGGAAGCAGGCGGGGAGCCAGGGCCTGGGAGATGTGGGGCAGAACAGACAGAATGGGTTTGTGGAGAAAAACAACTCCTGTTTTAATCTGGAAAATCTCACAGAACTCAGTTCAAGTTCGGAGGCCAATGCAGGAACTCTGCAGCCCCGCCAGGGAGGAGCCTCCCTTCCCAGTCCGCCTGCTGCCCCTGCTGCAGGCCCGCCGTGCCTTGTGTGGTCCCGGTCATGCCCACGCTCCCGACTCTGGAACGAGATCTGCCACATCTCAGAGTTTCTGCATATGTCTCTTCAACCATGACCATCCAGCCACCCAGGTGCTCCTGACACCCTGCATCCCAGGGTCCTCCCTCTCGGGGGAAGTAATGGCCCCATCAGTCGGACCAAGACACTGAACTGAGCCCCCCTTAGAGGCCTCCTTCTTCCCACAACCCCCAAAAACACAGCCCTTCCGGATGGTCTTCAGGACCCCACCGTGGCCAAGAGTCAGCCTGACCCTTCTCCAGGTCCTGAGTGGGCAACCTGACAGAGCCCTGGGCCCAAGGGCCACCCAGAGCCTGTGGGGAGGTGGCAGACGCTGTCCATCTCCCCCTTGGCCACCAGGCATTCCTCTGGTGCCAGGATTCTGCACAGACATGGCGGCACCCACAGGACAGGGCAGTATGGCCTGGATTCCCATCGGTGATGCCGGCAGCTCTCCTGGGCACGAGCACGGCCACCCCTCACCACAGCCAAGGACACCAGAGGCTCAGAGAGGTCAAGCAACTTCCCCAAGACCACACAGCTGCCAAGTGCCAGGAACAGTCCATCTGTCTGACCAAGAGCCCCGGGTTCCCCGAGATCTCTGTTTCCCCGTCTGTAGAAGGAAGGGTTGATCCTCAGGTTGTTTCCTCTAAATCTCTTGTCCTATCAGCTCACAGTCCGGAATCCCTGTCTCCTTGGGGCCCGGGGCGGGGCCGACACAGCCGGACCCCACAAAGCCGGCTGGGTTGAAAGGCAGTGCACGGCCCCTCAAGGACGGGCCCTGTAAGTGGCGGCTGCTGTGGCTGGGGACACGGCCGTGTCGTGTCTCCTCTCCCCTGCCTTGGCCTGGAGGCTCCGGCGGCTGTGTGGGTGAGGGGTGCACACCGCGCAGGCCTGAGCCTCACACGGCCCTCGCCCTGGCAGAGGCCACACCAGGCCCCAGAAGGGCAGAGAACCTGAAGCCACGCACCTGGGCTCCTGCTAGCCCTGCCGTGCGGGCGTCGTGGGATGTCCCCTCTCGGTGCTCCTGCTCACTGTCTTGACACGACATTTGTCTGGGCCCAAGATTTCACGAAGACCATCCCATCTGGATGTGGTGCTGCCCCTGGGCATTTAGCAGAGGACAGAAACACAGCCCGGGTCCAGGGCAAGGGATGGTGAGGGACGCTTGGTGACCCACCGGCCTTGATAACTATCAGTGCAGGGCACGTGGGGGGAACCTAACCCAGCTGGGAATCAGGGAGGGCTTCCCAGAGGAGGTGCTGCTGCTGGGTATTAAGCACCTCCTATGTGCACAGCGCCAGGCCTCAGAAAGGGTGCCTCTTGGCTCCTCTCCCCTCTTTGTTTTTACTGATTACTTTTTTAATTTTTAAAAAGTCTTAATTTTTTTGTTTTTATTTAATTTGGAGGAAGGGAGTTCCATTTTTTCTTAAAGGTACTTTTTTTTTTAAGATTTTATTTATTTGTCAGAGAGAGAGACACAGTGAGAGAGGGAACACAAGCAGGGGGAGTGGGAGAGGGAGAAGCAGGCTTCCCGCGGAGCAGGGAGCCCGATGCGGGGCTCGATCCCAGGACCCTGGGCTCATGACCCGAGCCAAAGGCAGACACTTAACGACTGAGCCACCCAGGTGCCCCATTAATGGTACATTTTTGAGTGAAACAGGCGAGGGTAGATTCTAGTGTGGGCTGGAGGGGAGAGAGCCCCTGCCCCGTCTGGGGGCTCACAGGAAATGGGAGGCAGCTCCTTGAGGTGCATGGGCAAAGTCGAACCACAGGTGGAGACCCCCCCAGCCCCCCGTCCCGTGTCCCTGCTCCAGCCCTGAGGGGGAGAGCCAGGCTCCCTGCTGGCCTGGGGCTTCGGTGGGAGCAGCTGTCCTGCTAGCCTGGGCTGGGGCAGGACAGGCCCCGGGGAGCTTTTCCCTCTGGGTCTGGTCTGCTTGTGGGCAAAACAAAGACCAGGAAACTCCCTCCGAGAACACGGGGTGGGGCAGAGAGCACAGTCACTGTGGGCCGTGTAGGGCTTCGGCCATAAACCCAGTCTGAAGGGCAGCCGGGAGTTAAGAGTGTTTACTTGGCTATCTGACAGCTGGGGTTCAAATCCTGTTATTAGCTCGTGACCTTGAACAATTCTCCGAACCACTGGATTTCCTCGTTTGGAAAGTCACTACCACGACAGGGGAGACCAGGTGGGGCTGCCGTTGAGAACCCAGTGCCTGGCATGGCCCTGGGGCCGGTTTTACTGTTCTGAAGCCTGAGTCACCAAACCTATTCGGGGGGACCGGTCTGAGCTCCCCTGAACCCAGGCTGGCTATAAGAACACCGACCCGGGGGCGCCTGGGTGGCTCAGTTGGTTAAGCGACTGCCTTCGGCTCAGGTCATGATCCTGGAGTCCCGGGATCGAGTCCCGCATCGGGCTCCCTGCTCGGCAGGGAGTCTGTTTCTCCCTCTGACCCTCCTCCTTCTCATGCTCGCTGTCTCTCATTCTCTCTCTCTCAAATAAATAAATAAAATCTTAAAACAAAACAAAACAAAACAAAAAAAACACCGACCGGTGTTGGCAAACATTTCAGAATGTTCTCCATTTGGAGAGTCACTGTTGGGGCTCCATGTGGAGTGTGGGTCCCCCCAGTGTACCTCCCTGAATGCCTGCCTGCAGCGGGGAGGAAGGGGGTCCCCAGGGCCTGTGACACGGGGGTCCCTGGCTCAGCAGACTGCAAGGCAATCTTGATTCTACCCCTAATGCTATGTGATGTTTGGAACGTCACTCCACCTCTCTGGGCCTGTTTCCACATCCCTCAGATGGGACTCCTGGCCTGCCAGGAGGATCCCATGGTGTCACAGATAAAAACGGTGAAGGCCCCCCGCCATCACAGTCAGGTTGTCGCTGACGCTATTAGATCAATGTTTCCATTACCCTGGAGTCTCGGGGAATTAAGCTTCACGTATGAGACTCTTCCCGATAACGGATGCTTAACTTCTCCAATCTCCTGGGTTTGTCGTACCCATTGTGGGCAGGCCGTTTACTAAAATGCATCAAGTACCCCTTTCTTAGGTAGCACATGGTGGGGCAGAGTGTGGGGGGGGAGAGGTTGACTTGAACCCCCCCCACCCCGGGGCAGCAACATGCTTCAAGGGCAGGCCCACCCTGTCGGCATTTCTGCCCCCCTTGCTGCTCATTCCAGTTTATTGGTCTCTGTCACTCCGTCTGCCCCAATAGCTCTCATCTGGTTGTTTCTAATCTGCCGTCTGTTAGCTTGAGGATTAACTGAATTTTGCCTGGGGGAAGAAAGCAACCAAGCTTACTAAATCACAGCCAAGCTGGGTACACAATTAGAAACCAGAGGGCTCGGGGTGCTTGCTGTCTGCGATGGCCCCACAGCCCTCTCCCCAGGGGCAAAGTACGAGAACCGCGAACAGCCGGGGGCCTCTCTCCACCAGCTTGAGGTCCACAGCTCGGATTGGTGTCTGTACGCTGACATTCAGGATGGTAAGGGGCCAGGAGGAGCCCGCAGCAAGGGACGGGCCACTCGGAGGGGGACAATTCCCCCTCTCCCAGCGCTTCCGTGGGACCCCTCCTCTCTGCCAGGCCTGGGCTGGGTGATCCAGGCATCACGCAGACCCTCAAGCGAACAGAGGGTGGATGTCCACAGGGATCCCCACGTTGATGGGACAGCTGCCCCCGCTTGTCCCCTGCTCGGGCTCTGCAGCTTGCACACGTCCCTTTCTGGGCTCCGGACCTTCATCAAAGTGAGAAGGCATGCTCAGATTCACCTTTTCACTCCCTCTCAGCCCGGCACGCAGGTGCAGCGGGAATTCTGTCATTGGTTTTAGAGGTGGAGAAACTGAGGCTCAGAGAGGCCACGCATGCATGGCAGCGGGGTGGACGGCCTCGCCCCCGTGCCCGCTCTCGGAGAACACACCCCAGAGAAACTTCTTACACGTGCCAAAGGAAATATGGCGAAGAGCCCTAACAGCACTCTTATTAACAGGAAATCCACGAAGCCACCCGAGTGGCCGAGGACAGCAGAGTGGCGCGGTCACCTGCCGGAACCGCACGGAGCAGTGGACGCGAGCTGGCTCGGCGTCGCATGTCAGAATCACCTTACATAAGGCCGAGTAGGAAAAGCAAGTCCAGACTTGACACACGAGGACACGCCTCGCTTATAAAAGTAAAAAGTGGGGCTCCTGAGTGGCGCAGTCGGTTAAGTGGCCGACACCTGGTTTCAGCTCAGGTCGTGATCTCAGGGTCGTGAGATGGAGCCCCAAGTCAGGCTCTGCACTCAGCGGGGAGTCTGCTTGAGATTCTCTCTCACCTTCTCCCTCTGCCCCTCCCCGACCCCTCTCTGAAATAAATATATATATCTTAGGAAAAAAAAAAAAGGAAAAAGCATGCAAAAGGAAACAATTTTGGTTTCGGCAAATATTACACGTAATAAAGCCACTTAAGAAGTCGGCCTGTGAAGAGTGAGTCAACTTCAGATATACCAGATGATTTTCCCTATACGTACGTACCAACGATAAAGTTTAATTTAGAAATTAGGCACAGTAAGAGATGAACAACTCTAACGATAAAACAGAATTATGACAACGTACTGTATTATATAATAAAAGTCACGTGAACGTGGTCTATTTCTCTCTGAAAATATCTAATTGTATTGTACTTCCCCTTCTTGTGATGATGTAAGAGGATAAAACGCCTACATGGGGAAAAGAAGTGAGGTGGGTGATGCAGACATCAGGATGTGGCATTAGGCTACTATTGACCTGCTGGAGCTCTATTGGAAGGACAGTCATCTGCTTCTGGACTGCAGTTGACCGCGGGTGGCCAAAACGTGGAAAATGAATCCGCGGATAAGGGAAACCGGCTGTATTTGTTCTGGAGAGAGGAGGGCAGGATGAGGGAGAACATGGGGGCGGAGGGCACATTATGGGCGCTGTTCTAATTCTTGGATGGTGGTGGGCTCACGGGGTTCAGTGCAGTATTGATTAACAAGTAGACCCATGGGCAGGAATACAAACAAAAGAATAAAAAATGAATGGGTGCTATGTGCACTGTGGTATCCTAGAGTGGATTCTGGAACGTAAAAAACATTTAGTGCAGGAACTCACAAAATCTAAATATAAAGCCTGCAGTTTCGTTATGCGTATTGTACCGATCAAGGTTGAATTCTTAGTGTTGACAAAGGTACGCGGTTCTGCCGACCCTGCATGGGTCAAAGGGTATATTTGGGGATTCTATGCGATCTTTGCAATTCTTTGGCAATTAAAAATTATTGCAAAATTAAAAAATTATATCAATCAATGGAACGATGGTCACATGCAGGGGATGGTCAATGGCACAGTGGGTCCCGAACCAGGGATCAGGACTGATCTGGTCAGTGCATGAGGTCTAATGGGACCAGGAGATGGGAGGGAAGAAAGCAAGCCTTCTCCCCCAGAGTCTCCTTGGACAGGCTCTGTGCCCACATCCATCCATCTCCCTTCCCCTCCCTGGGGCCCAGCTTTGTGACCTCTACCTGACGGGGTGCACACAAAGGTCTGGAATAATGGCTGACGGGGCTGGCTGGCTGGAGCCTCCCCTGGTGGGGCTACCAGGCCCTTCTTCTGCCGTTTCAGCAGCTGGACACTGGGGTACAGACCCCACATCTGCTGAGGACCAGCCCACCGGAGACTGGGACTGGAAATTTGCCCTTCACTCCTCGCGACAAGCCTGACTTCTAGGTGTTATGGTCCCCATTTTACAGATAAGGATACTGAGGCTCACAGGAGTCAAGGTGCCTGCCCAACGTCACCAAGGCCACAAGGTCTGTGATCAGTGGCACTAACAGTAAAACCCGGGTCTCTCTGACCCCTGGGTACTGCTTTCCCATTTGGGAACAGCCCAGCACCTTCTCAGGGGCCTTCTTACAAACTTGAACCTGTCAGCCAGGCTTGGCAGATTAAACACCAGGTCTTCTTGTGGGGGTTCATCCGGGATCCTGGCGCCAGCCACGCACATGGCCCTTCCCAAGGGAAATCGCCTCCTTCTCTCTCCTCTCCCATTCCCTCCTCTGAGGTCCCAGCTACGCGGCAGACATCACTGACGTCACTGACCCAGGGCCGGCCAGGTCCTGGGCTGAACTGTGGCCATGACCAGCCAGGCACAGAATGCCACGCACTGAGCCTGATGAGCAGGACAAGAGCGCCCCTCCTGGGAAGGATGGACAGACCTGGGCACTTGGCTGCATCTCTGCTGCATCACCGGGGGTGGGCGGCTGATTTCAAGGACACGATCCAGTGGTTCTACCACAGCAGCTCGTGCTGCAGCCGAACACACGAGAATGGTCGCTCCCTGTCGACCGAGACCTGTCTGCTTTCATCCATGTGCGCACGGTTAAAGCCCCAGCGCCTGCCATGATGCCCGACACCACGGACGCTCCGTAAGTAAGGGTTAGAGAGACCAAGCTCTTGAGCGCTGGGCACTGTTCTCACAACTCCGCAGGGATTCATTCCCTTAATCTTTCCAACAACCCTCGGTGGCTGGGCCTGTGACTACCTCCGTTATACAGACAAGGAAACTGAGGCACGGAGAGACAGCCACCTGGCCCGGGTTACACGGCGAGTAAGCGGGGGCCGGGACTGGCCCCAGATCCAGACGTCTAACTAGCTGGCACGAGAACACGATGTCCAAAACCCAGGCTTATGATCGTGCTGACTGTATCAGGACCTTGTTTCCGTGCTCGGGGGAGGGAAGAAAGAGCAGGTCCTCCAACCCTGTCCACACCTCAGGTTTCTCTCCGCGTCTCTGCGCCCCCAACCCCCAAACCCACATTTCCAACTGCCTCTCAGAGCACCTTTGATTTTGCACGTCCCTAAGCAGCCTCTCCAGGGCTCCCTCAAACCTGGCCCTCCTCTCTGGGCTTTCCTTCTCTGGGGTCCCCCTCCTGGACGCCCAGGAGAGAAACCGCGGCTGCTTCCAATCCCGGAGCAGGCTGAGTCGTGACCCCCAAGCTGTCCCCGTCCTAGTCCCTGGAGCCTGTGATTACGTTTCTTGACACGACAGAAAGACACTGGCTGGTGTGACTAAGGTAAAGATCTTGAGATGGGGAGGTTATCCTGGGTTAGCCAAGTGGGCCCTAAATGTAATCACTGGAGTCCTTCTAAGAAGGAGGCAAGAAGGTCAAAGGGCAGGAGTTGGGCCGACAGAAGCAGAGTCAGCGTGAAAAGCTTTGAAGCTGGAGGAGAGGCCACACGCTGAGGAATGCAGGGGGTTTCTAGAAGCTGGGAAAGACAAGAGCCTCCAGAGGGAACCTGCCCCGTTGACACCCTGACTTCAGCCCGGTAAGACTCACCTCGGATCTCTTACCTCTACAGCTCTAAAGGGAAAAAAATATGTGTGTGGATTTAAGCCACTATGTTGGGGCAATCTGGTCGGGCAGCCACAGGAAACCCGGGCCAACCCCATGTGACCCTTCGAGCCGAGATCATGACCTGAGCCAAAATCAAGAGTCAGACGCTTAACTGACTGTGCCACCCAGGTGCCCCAAAAGTCAACGTTCTCATCCAGCCTCACACAATCTGCCTTCTCTCCCCATTTCCACCTCATCTCCTACCACTTCCCCCACCTGCTTCCTCTGACACCCCTGGCAGGTGACCCCAGGGCCTTTGCAGTCGTTCTCTCTGCCTGCACTGCTGTTCCCTAGCCCCCTGGCTCTCTCTCTACCACCCCAAAGGCCCTCCCTGGCCACCGCCTAGCTCATGTTGCAACCCCCTAAAAATAACCCCAACCTCCCCCATCCGCTTTCCCACTTCTCCCGAGCACACATCTGACACACTTTTACACTTTGTGCATGACTCTCTGCATTCACACCAGGAGGTCAGCGCCATGAGACAGGATTGTTGTTTTTTTTTTTAACCGGTGTTGAGCAAAAGCCCAGCATCCAGCCCAGTGCCTGGCTCCACAGACACCCCAGAAGTACGCAGTGCCTGAGCTCCCGAAGGGGAATGTCCCACTCCCCATGCCTGCTGTGGGCTTCAGGACAGGGCTGCCTGTCCCCTACTCCCCACTCCCACCACGAGGCCTCTTTTGTCCCCAGACCCCTCCCTAGCAGGTTGGAAAGATGGAGTCCACCCAGTCAACCCCATGTGCTGAACCACACTTAGCCCCCACGCCCCCGGCTCAGAGATGCATTTCTTGGCCAGAGAGAACTTCTGTTCCGCACGCCGGGCCTGGTGACCCTTCGAGCCCATCTCAATCCAGCCCAAATAAAGGTGCTGGTTGTTCCTGTGAGCTTGGGTGGTCCCAGCTGGGGAACCAGTTTCGGTGTGGTTTTCTGGAATGTTGCAAAAAAGTCTGAAGGCCCCCCGCCCTGCTGCTCCCTTCTGGGGAGCCCCCCAGCTCTAGGAACCACAGGGTCCCCCTCCCCAACCAGCAGGGCTCAGGGAGGACAGGGCTAGGGACCACTAACCCAACCCAGGGGCGGGATGGGGCTGTGGGGACCCAGCTGGGTCCCCACGGGCCAGGAAAAGGTAGGGGCCTCCCAACATGACATTGTTCAGCCTCTCCCTGGAAGAAAGGAGGCAGTGGGCCAATGGCACGGGGCCTGGCAGCCCGGCTGGGCATCTGCCCACAAAGGCCTCCGGGCCCCGTCCTGCAGATGCCACAGCATTTCCTGGGAAGGCAGCAGGGACACTGTTACTGGAGCCTAATTAACAAAGAAAAGCAGAGATAATTAAGTGAAGAAACATGTGGCTGGCGCTGGAAGGGGGTATCTTTAGAAACTCGAGAAAGGATGGCTTTATTTTGAGCTCTCAAGAGCGGGACAGCGTCGGAAGGGTGGAGAGGGGGTGGGGAGGGCCCACAGATCGGGGGCGCCGGGGCCAGAGGAGCAGGTGGGTGTGTGTGACCACACCGGGAGGAGGAAATGACCCTCGGGGCGGCTGAAGGGAGGAGGGCAGGGGGACCGCGGAGGCGTCCCCGCTCCGTGTGACCTGGAGGGGTCTAGAGACTGGAGGTTCACTTATCCCCGATCACACAGCTCAGAAGTGGCATCAGTTCCTGAGGGGGCCGAAGGGGACTCACCACTGCCGCCCCCTCCCCTCTCATTCTGTGCTGAGAGCAGCCCCATGCCGGCCCCCTTCTCCAGGAAGCCCACTCGGCATAGCACCTGCTGAGTGACAGGAGCCCCCACAGAGAGACCTGGCAGTGCCCCCCACCTCTCCCCCTGCAAACAGGATCTCAGCCCTCTGCTTGAGAGGCCCTTCGCCCACCCCACAGCTGAGCTTCTCACGCGGGGCGTCGGGCCGAGCTGGGGGTGTGATGCTGGGGGCGTGACGCGGGTCAAGTGGGATGATTTCTTTTCCTCAGCAGAACGTAACTGAACACGGTTCCTTCAGTCAAAATTAATCTTAAGTGCAGAGTTTTGGGAGCAGACCATGTGCGGACTTCCGAGATAGAGCATGGGGGGCGCCCCCCTGGAAACTTCGGCCCCCCTGGAAACTGCAGGGGTGCTGGGGCTCCGGCCGCGGGGGACGTCAGCGGAAGAGCTTGCCAAGGCCGGGTCTGCAGGGTCTAGTCCACGCTGCAAAGCCAGGCCTTCCAGGCCCTCCACGCTCCTCCTGGCCGGCCTCTCGACCTCTCGACCTCGCCACCTCCCGCGCGCGCGACGGGCCACCTGGTCCTCCCCTCCCTGCCCTGGCTATGCGCCCCAGGACGGCCCCGGCATGGGACCTTCCCGCTTTACAAGGAGGGAAACCGAGGCCCAGGCAGGCAAACCTGACTTGCTGGAGTCACACAGGAAGTCGGCAGCTCTGCTCTGTCTCTGGGACCCGGAGCCCCTGCTCTGGGGTGGGGAGTGGGGAGGGGGGGGGCCTGCTTCTTGGCTTCTGGCTGCTCATCGGAGAGTCCCCTGGAGCTGGCAGGGAGGGCCGCACTGCTGGGGTGGGGTTGGGGGGGCCTGGGTCCCGGGGGAACTGCGTTTGCCCAGGAGGGAGCTGGGAGGCACTGGGAAGTGATGAGGTGGATGAGGACCCTCCCTCTGCGCCCTTCCTGGTTCTCAAAGGCTAGGGTTCCCTTTCTCCAGGCAGGTGACAGTTAAGCCAAAGGCGGCTCCTGCTGAGAAGTGGCTGCTCGATCTCCACTCAAATGCCCCCAGTGACGGGGAGTTCACTACCCAACAAGGCACTTTTTTTGCCCACTGCTATTTGAGAATAGTTCTAGAATGTTATTGCCTTGATCCCTCTGGTGTCTCCCAGAAGGGCTCCCACTCTCAGCTCTTCTTACCAGCAAATTCCTCCACCTCTTTTCCTCGGGCTCCGCCTCCCTCTGTTCCTTCACAGACTCTTTTCCTGCAAGGTCCCTTGGAGGTCAGTGTGCCCCCTGGGCCGTCTCTGCTGGCGACACACTGGTCTGAGGGGTGGCGGCAGTTGCCACCTTCCCACGGGCCCTGCCCGGCCCATCGCCACCCTGCGCTAAAGCACCGATCTGGTCCCACTAATGCTATGGGCCCCTGGATGTTTCATGGGCCCGGAGACCCAGCCTGGGGCCTGGGTACCACCATCACCCTTCTGGAACTTTCCGCCTGGCCTCCCTCCCCTCCCTCCCACACCGATGCCACCTCTAGATCCTAGCACCACCCACCTCCTCTGGGTCCTGCCGCCGGCCGCCTGGGGTCAGCCTCCTCAACCCTCCCCTGGCCTCACTGGCCCAGTTCTGCTTTTCCAATCCACCCCTGGTGGGTGGAAGCCTGGTTACCATGGTAATTGTAAGACAACGCAAATCTGATCCTATCATTTTGTTGACTGAAAAAGAAAACCTCCAATGCTACAAGCTAAAGCTTGAGTCACCAGCAAAGTTTTGGTCCAGGCCTTTTCTAATTCTGGCCTCATTGTTTCGCTATCCTCCTCCCCCACCACCCACCACTCCCCGCTGAGGCTCCTCAAGAGCACAGACCTGGGTATGATTTGGGCCCCTGCTAACCCAGGCTGCCTCTTGCAGCCGCAGTGTGCTCAGCCGTGAAATGGGCATGACCACGGCGTCTACCTGACAGGCTTGCGAAGGGCTCCATGAGGCCGTGTGAGAGACACAGGGCCTGGCATGTGTGGGCGCTCAGCAAGAGATGGACACAGCTCTGCCTTTGTGGGTGCCACCCCCTCAGCCTGGAATTCCTGCTCCCTTTTCCACCTGGGGAAGGTCAGCTTGCTGGGGAGCTTTCCCTGGCCCCAGATTCAGGTGGTCTCCTGGCAGGGAGCTAGGTCTCCAGGGGGAGAAAGGCTGGTCTTTGCCTGTAGGTGGCACTGAGCTCACGGTGCCTGGGGCTTGGGACACCCACTCTGCTCCCGTCACATTTCCTGGGGATCAACCCGCAGGCAGACATGCCTTCCAAGCCCCTGGCCCTCCATGCCTCGACCTGCTGTCCTCCACCAGCCACATCTAAACCTCTTGGTCATCCACAGTGGGGGCCCCTCCATGGTAGCCCACATCAGGATAGATGGGACTGTCCCTTCCATCTTTCTAGCCCTTGCCTCTAGGACCTGACTCCACCAGTCTCTCATCCCCACGGGAACAGCCCCCGCCCCATCACCTCCCTGTCCCCCTAGGAGGAGTTGGCAGGGGCTCCTGCACCAGCTCTCAGCTCCCCTCTTGCACCCATCCTGCTTCTTGGGGGGAGGGGGCGGCAGTGTCCCTCCTCTTGCCCCTCCCCACCCCCATCACTCATTTCTCTAAAATCACGCTGTGGCTATTCTTACCTCTAAAACCCGCTCCTGATCCCATTTCAGTCGGCAGACCCGCCCCACCTCTCTCCTGGCCCTGGTGCGACCCATTTCTCTGCTCTCATTCCCTCCTAATCCACTCGGGTCCCCTCCCCGGAATGGCTCCTAACCCCACTGCCCATGACCTCTGGGGGTGGCTCAACCCCGTGGGCCAGGCCAGTCTCAGGTCTCCTCCCGTATTTGACCTTGTACGCAGTATCTGGCTCAGGTGGCCACTCTCCGAGTTTCTCACTTGGCTTCTGGCCATCTGTCTCTCCCCATCTCTCCAACACCCGAATGCAGGAGGGCCCAGGGCTCATCCTTGGACCCCTCTGAATTGTCCACACTCATCCCCACGGTGATCCAGCTTCCTGACTGAAACACGCTACATGTGGAATGGCCCCCACCTGCATGTCTCCAGCAAGATGCTCTGATTTATAGATCTGCCTGTCCAACTTGGCCACTTGGGTGTCTAATTTGGTGACATTCAGATGCTGACCCCTCTCGCCCACTAGCTGCTCAGGACAAACTCTTTTGCTCACACCCCACACTCACTGCATCAGCAATCCTGTTAGCCCTACTTCCAAAATATGTCCAGGGCCCCTGGGCCTTTGCACTGACTCCCTCCCTAGATGCTTCGACTGGGATTTCTACATGGCTCATACCCTCACTTCTTTCAGGTCTTAACTCCTGCTGACCTATCTGAAATTGTCCTTTTGACAGGCCTATCTGTGTTGTATGTCTCCATGGCACTTGTCACTATCAAATATATTGCTCTTTGTCCTTATTTATCTTATTTATCTCCCTCATTAGAAAATAAGCTCCATGAGGGTAGAGATTTTTTGTCTACTTTGTATTCCTAGATTCTGCTTGCCATAAAACAGGCAAAATATATATATGTATGTATATATATACATACATATATATATATACATATATATATTTAAATTTATTTGAGAGAGAGAGAGAGAGAGAGAGAGAGAGAGAGAGGGCGCACAAATGGGGGAAGGAGCAGGAGAGGGAGAAGCAGACTCCCTGCTGAGCAGGGAGCGTGATGCGGGGCTCCATCCCAGGACCCTGAGATCACGACCTGAGACGAAGGCAGACACTTAACCGCGTGAGCCATGCAAACGCTCTTATATATAATTTTTTTAAAGTAATCTCTACACCCAACGTGGGGCTCAAATTCACAACCCCGAGATCAAGAGCCGCACACTTTTCTGACAATATATTTTTGTTGTGCATATACATAAACCCAAAGGATTAACTGTGAGCCTAAAGGGTGAGAGAGGCAGGGCCCATGTTAGAGATGCCGGCAGCCAGAAGGGGGAGCAAAGAGCGACCCAGTGTGGATGAAAGCTTGGGGAGGCACGGGCACAAGCTGTGTGACCTTCAGTGAGTTTCTTAACCTCTCTGAAACTCAGTTTCTTCCTGTAAGATTGGTTATTGGGGGAGATACCGTGCGCTGCTATGGGAAGGCTTTGTGACCGGCAGATCATAAACACGATGTAGAGGTTAGGTGTCCACGGTGTGGGCAGTTGTCCAATGTCCACGGTTGGGGGACAGGACAGTTGCACAACTATGATAACAGCCTGATGAGGGAATGTCATAAGGCATTTAAAAAACATCAGAAAATGCTTATGTTTTCAGCGTGTATGCATGTAAATTTATAGAAAGAACAACAGCAAGATGTAAAGTTAATAAGCTTGGGGGAAAATCTGGAAGAAATGTATCATCCTAAAAACGGACAGCCATCTGGGCACTTAGATTTCTGTGTTTTCCAAATTTCCAGCATGGGCACGTATCTGCATTTCCCTTCAGGTTTTTATGACCTACTAGAATGTTCTGTGGTTGTTACTACCCCAGCCGCCCAGGTGGAGGGCCTCTCCTTCCTGTGTCACCACAACCAGCATTACCCCGAACAGCCTGCATTGCTGTGCTGGGTGTTCATAGCTGTGGGCCCCTCTGGGTTTGGGGAGAGTGCCTTGAGTTGGTGCTAGGCTCACCCAGACCCCCCTCCATAGCAAACACGACCACTGTGCTCGTGTTTGCGGAACTGTGGCCTGTGGCCCCTGGTGCACATCTGTGCCCAAGAGCAGGATGTCTGGGGCTTTGAGGGACTCTGAGGGACTCTTAGCGCTGTCCCCAGGCACCTGCCTCCCTGTCCCCCCGGCCCGGCCTCTCTGCTTTAACACGGCAGCTCCAACGGCGTGGACCTCTCCTGGGCCTCACTCGCTAGGGCTCCTGAGGTCACATCTGGGTCACCTGGGCCCACTGAAGGCAGGATTGGAGTTCACGCTGGTACGAGTGGAGGGCCTGGCCACCATCCCTCTGCAGCCCCAGGTCCCCCCACCAGGACCCCTCCAGCCAGCATTCCAACCCCCTAGGGATCTGTCAAGCCGCTGGCCCACAGGTCCCCGGACCAGAGGCCCCAAATCCCACCCACTGTCCTCTGAGACTCGGTCCAAGTCCATCATTAGCCAGGCGCCTGGGGGGAAACTGAGGCCCTGAGGGCGGACGTGATGTACCCAGAGGGACAACGCTAAAGGCCCCGGGATCGTCTCTTTTGACCCAGAACAAAGCTGGCTCAGGAATGGCCATACCGTCTCCCCACTCTGGCCTGGCCCACGATTCTAGGAAGCATCGTGAAAGACCCAGGTTTAACGACCGATTTATCTTCAAAGCGTAATTTTCTTTAGCATTCACTTTCTCAGATGGTTCTCTTAGCAAAGGCTTCTATGGGAGCCTTCGATAAATCACCTAGAAAATCTCAGAGCCATCCTTAACAGGCCTCCCCTTCCAGGGAAGCCCCCTTCTTCCCAAGCCTCACGCCCCTGCACCTCCCCACCACACCCCCATCTGCCCTCCCACCCTGTACCACCCACTGACCAGGCCTTCCCCAGTCACTGGTCTGCTCATGCTCAAACCTTCCGCAGTATGGAAGTGGCTACATGGATGGGCTTCTTAGAAGGTTCCAGGCCCTGGGGAAGCCTCAACGGGGAGGAGCAAGGGGCATCTCTCCAACCATCTGCATGGACGTCTTGTGGGTACCAATGTGGACACATGATATTCAAGACTTGGTGGGCCCCCTGACCCTAACTCCTTGGCACTATGAAGCCTTCTGGAACCTGGACATGAGCCCAGGGAAAAGGGGAGGAAAATGGGACTCAGATTCTCCCACTATGCAATGTGGGCTTTCGGTAGAAATCTGGTTCAATTTTACATGTCTTGTGCTTCTGAGTTTCCATTCCGTATTTCTGGAAGAGGACGAAAGAACTAGGGAAGTGTCCTGAAGGCCCCGCTGTGCCCAGGATAAGGCCTGTGTCTTTGCCATGACATGGCCAAGCTGGTTTCACCCCCTACCCCTGCCCCAGCCACGTGCTCTGATGGCCCCTCCGTCTGTGCCTTCACTTAGGCTGGGCCCTGCCTCAGTACCACACACTGTTGTGCTCATCTCAGAGACCCGGCTCAATGCCACTTCCTCCGGGAAGCCTTCCCAAGCCCCAGGAATAACCACCGCCGCCCCCACTGGCTGAGCACTTCCCATCACAGCCGGTCCAGGGCTGAAGGATTCACAAACGTCTCACCCAAGCGTCAGAATGAAGCCCCCCCAGGATAGCAGGGGAGAAACAGTCCTCCACAGCCCGCCCGTCACTGCCCACCGTTTTTCCAGTTCCGATCACCGAGGGAGGCAGGTATGCGTTTCTCCATCACACAGATGAGCAAGTAGAGGCTTGGGGATGTGAAATAATGAGCCCAGAGTCACATGGATAGTAAGGGGCGGTGGGGGGGATGCAGGGATTTGAACCCAGGTCTGTCTGAGCAGCAGCTTGTGCTTTCCCACGGCCGACGTGCTGCCACCGACCCCCAACCCAAATCAGATTATCTGCCACCCCTGCCATCCATACGCCCAGGGCACCTGCGTCTGGTTCAGCCCACCTTCCTCCAGACTACGGCACCTGCTAACGTCCCACCTCCCCCAGACACCTGAGCTCCAACTTCAATTCACCTGGGGACCCCAGGAGCTGGCCTGCGTCAGGCTTTGGTGATTGTCTGCTGGAGGGCCTGGGGACAGGCTGTGACCTCTCGTGAACTCTCGGAGGCCCCCGCGAGCCTGGACACCTTCCCAGCGCGGTGTGACAAGTGCCTTGAGTAAGCACGGAGCTGGCCGGCCGGCCCGTCTGTCCCGGCCCCTCCCGGGGGCCACCCAGCCTGGGAAGCCAATGCCTGGAAAGGCGTTCGCAGGCCCCCCCGAGGGCTGGGCCAAGGGCTACTTTCCCATCTCCTCTTCCAGGCAGCCTGCCACCCTCTTCCACACCACGTGGGCAGAGAAAGCATTTCCCAGGGCTCTCTCTGCGCACAGAAGAGCCAAAGCACAGGCCGAAGGGTGGGTGGACAGGCAGACTGGCCTGGAGACGTCAGGAAGCTGCTCTAACCGCCAATGGGCAGCCGAGCTCCCCGGGCCGGAGGGCAAGCCCTTGTCGGCAGAAGGGCCCGGAAGCCCTGGGGTCTGTGGGAAGGTTGCTGGCCGACCCTCTGCCCCGCAGTGTTCCTCCGCAAAGGTACGTAACCGCTCTGCGTCACATACCACCCGGATCACTGGGCCTCCCTGCAGGGAAGCCAGGCTTTGGAGCCAACAGTCCCTTCACTAGGGGTAGGGCATCCGGGGAGTCACTGATGTTCCCTCGGCCTCAGTTTCCTCCTCCGTAAAAAGGAGACAGGAAAAGGTCACAGTGCAAAGCGCTGACCTGGTAGCGCACGTCAGGTATCAGAACTGATTTCCTTTCCTGCTTCCCAAGCTCATTAATGACTGTGCCTGCCCCCCGAGCAGCTGCATGCTCAGGCCCCCACGGGGTCCCTTCCTTCTGGAAGGAGGGGCTGGGAGCACATAGACCGCCTCACTGTGTTTCTGCTCTCCCTCAGCATCCCCTGGGATGGGGCCCGGGCCGGCCAGGCGCCCCTCTCCTTCAGGGTTTGGGAGGGCCCGGACACAGCCCATGGAGGAGACGGACGTCAGGAGAGGCAGCTTGCCATCTAAGGCTGAGGAAGCACTTACCACCATCTTACCGCCCAAGTTTGGTGGGCCTGATGCAGAAACCCCTCCCTCTGTGATTAGGAACCACCTGCCACCGAGCTCGCCCACACACTCAGGTCAACCAGGCCCCTTCATTAGGAGGGGAGGGCCGGGCCCCCGCCCTCCTGAACCCTGGCCAGGTACAGCACATGAGTCAACCCGTGCCCTCCCCGCCCCCCTTTTCTCGGCCCGAGGTTCCAGTGTGGCCTTCCTCCTCCCACCTGGGGCTGGTGCCCAGAGGAGGTGGGAGAACAGAAGGGCAGGGCCTGGTGTCCCACAGTAAGCTGGGCTCCGGCCTCTGGCCCCCAGCACGGCAGCCGGCCTCCCATGCCAAGCGGCCCCCCCCGCCACAGCCAGTGCCTCTTACCAGGCTTTGGGATGAGTCCTTGAAAAGGCCTGAAAGAGAAAGAGAGATAGGAGTGTCAGAAGGGGGACCTGGGAGCTCCTCAGCAATGTCTGGGGACCACCCCACACCGGCTGCCTCAGAATGGCATCTGAACAAGCTGCCCGGGAGTCACTGCTCGGGCCGGACACGGTGATGATGTGGCAGTGTGCTGTGCGGGGGGGGTGACCAGGGCCTCCTGCTGGCCCTGCCCTGGCTGGCTCTGTGACCCCGGGCAAATCACCTGTCTCCGTGTCCTCCCCTCTGAAGTGGGCTGACCGCCTCTCCCAAAGGGCTGGGATGGGAGGGCAGTGAGGTGACGGGAAGGCCACCCCTCTGCTGTGGTGGCTGATGTGGGGTTCCCTGCACCCTGGCCAGCCTGCAGTCACCCTTCTGCACACCGCCCCCCGCCCCCCGCCCCGGGGACCGAGGATGGCACTGGAGAGCAGAACAAGGCGGGACCAGATCAAAGGCAAGGCCAAGGGCCCCGCGCATGCTAGTCTGGCCTCCTCACCCGTCCCCTGAGTACCTGGTGACCGTGAACTTGATCTTGTCAGCCACTGCGAGGATCCTCTCCAGGTTCTGGGAGCCAAAGGTGCAGGGCTTTCGAAATGGGATTCCTGGGGGAAGCCCCTCAATGATCACCGAGCCGGGGTTACTCTTGATCCGCTTGTAGGGGACCTGGACGGGGTACTTGATGCCCAGGGCTTCTCCTATGGAGGAGGGATGGAGGACGGGTCGGAAGGAGCCAGAGCAGGGCCGGTGTGTGGACACGGGGTGCGAGTGTGATGGGAAGGCGTGTGCGTTGGGGGGGGTATGGGGGCTGGCGTGTAGCCCCGTGGGAAGGCACAATTGGTGGGGGGCTAGGAGTTAGGGAGTGGGTCATGCAGGGGTACCGAGTGTCCGGGCGGGGCAGAGGAATGGGCAGGGCACGCGGGGCTTCAGCCACAGGGGAGAGGGTAGCGGCTCAGGTTCCTCGGCCTCTCAGCCTGAGATTCTGCAGGCCCACATGGAGGATGGGACTTGTGGCCATGGCTGGCCCTTCCCTACAACGCCTGACCCTCCATCAGGCCCCCAGGGCTCTGCCTCACCCTGGTTTGGGACCTGCCTGGCCTGAGGGCAGACTGCATTTGGGGTCCCTCCTGGACAGAGGGAAGGAGCTCACTGCGATCCCTCCAAGGGGCCCACTGAGAGCGTCATCCCCTGCATTGCAGGGCGTCCCTTTATGAAGACACGATGCAGAAATCTCTGCACGTCTCAGCTCGAGGAAGAACAGCTGGAACCCTCTCTGTGCAAGAAACTAACTTTTATCTCAAGGATACTGGGACTGGTATAACTGGACTCATTTCCCTTTTTGCTCTGGCTCCCAGGGAACTCAGAGCCTGATTTGTCATCTGCATCCCCCATGTACAGAATCTCAGTGGCTTCCTATGACCCCTGACCATTGTTCCTGCCTGTTTTTGTGTTGGTTCTTTTCATTGAGATAAAATTTCCATACCATAAAGCCAACCATTTTAAAACAATCCAAGCGTTTTTAGTGTACACACGAGGTTGTGACATTCTCACCACGAGCTAGTTCCAGGACACGTTCATCACTCTGGGAAGAAACCCTGTGGCCATCTGCAGTCTCTCCCCGTCCCGCCTCCCCGAGCCCTGGTGGCCCCTCATCGACTCTGACTTGACGGATTTGCCTGTTTTTAATTCTTTATCCTGACCGTGCTGCTGACTAGGTTATATGTGATGGCTAAGAGATCCTCACCTCCCAAACGGCCCTTGCTACAATGACCGATGGCCTCCACGTAGCCAAATCCAGTAGACACCTGCGCTTCTCTCGACAGAGTTTGGCACAGATGTCCATGCTCCCCTCCCTGAAGCACTCCCCTTGATGTCCGTGACCCCATGCTGCCGCCTGGACCTGACCTCTAAACACCAGGGCTCCTTGGCCTTTGGTCTGGGTCCTCTTTTTTGCTCCTCTACCCTCCTGGCCTAAGTTTTACATCCAATCCAGACACTTCTCCTGAACAGCAAACTGGATCCCCACTTGCCTATGGGTCATCTCTACTCAGCCCTCAAACTCAACACATCCAAGATGGCACCCATCCTCTCCCCCTCAAGCTACCCCTCCTTGGTGAGGGCGCTGCCCCTTCTCTCTAGCTGACAGTTTGGGGTGGGTGTCTGCCTGTCTGTGAGCCCATGTGCTCCATCCCCCCTCTCTCCCTTGTCACAGTGATAGGTCCCCATCACCCAGTGAGCATGTGGTGTTTCCCTGCCGCAGGGATTGAGTGAGGAATGGACATGTGACTCAGTGGGGACCAATGAGAAACAAGGGGGGGGGCTCAGGGAATTCTACAAAAGAAACCCCTGGCTCTCTGGAGAAAGGCCTCGAAAGAGCCAGCCCTCTCCTTCCCTCCTCAAGGTGCAGGTGGGATGTCTCAACCTGCTGTGGTGGGAAGCCAGCTTGAGACTGATGCCAACATGGTAGAAAGACACCAAGGATTAGCTCTGAACTGCTGGATCCAGTTGATCCTGAAGGCTGCTCTCCTGCTGGATTTCCCAGGCTGTGAGCTGTGGCCCATGATACTGTCCAGAGACAGCTGCACCAACATTCCTCCCATCCCACACACTCCTCTTAGCGTCACGTCGACACTCCCTCACAGAGAACTGGGGCCCTGTGTCCCCTCCCCTTGAACCTGGGCGGGACTTCATAATTACCTCGACCAACAGAGTATGGCAGAGGCTCTGAGGCTGGGACACAAAAGGTGACGGCTTCCACCTGGCTGGCAAATCCAGCCACCATGGGGTCACTACACCGGAGAGTCCACGTGGGGAGAAGGCACAGAAACAGGGACAGAGCCATTCCAGCACCAGCTGGGTCCCCGGCCCAGGGGTCACACACAGGAGGTGACTCCAGCTTCAGCCACCTTCTGACTACAACCCCAGGACAGACTCCGAAGGCGAGCCACCCCCTGAGCCGCTCCCAGACTCCTGACTCACGGACACCACAAGAACAAAGGCCATTGTTACTTTAGGCGGCTCGGTGCAGGCTGATCTGGTCTGTGGTCATAGGAACTGAGTCAGGAGCCTGTTTGTTTTTGTTACTTGACGCCATGAAGCACCTTAACTGCACGAGCTTGTTTTCCTCAAGCCAGACTCAACGGGATGCCTCCCCTCTCCCCTCGCCTCCCTGTTCCCCACCAACTAGGCACCTCCCGACTCTACCTCTGCAGCTCAGCTCCATTCCATCCACCTTCCTCCAGCATCCCTGCCAGGGCCCGGCCAGCCTGTCATCACTCCGGTTCCGAGCTGGTCGCCCAGCCCTGCCCTCTTGCACCCGTTCACCTTCCTCGTGGGCAGCCAGGAAGATACTTTAAAACTACAGAGTGCCTTCTGTCCCTTGAGTCCTCCCAACAAAATACAAAAGCGAGACCATGGTTCCTTTGAAGGCCCTAGGTGACGGGGTTGTGTCCCAGCCACCTCTCCAGGGCCCCTCCCCTCCAGCCCCACTTCCCCACTTCAGCTTCCTGTTCGTTCCTAGGACAAGCCTCAGGGCCTTTACACGTGCTCTTGCCTCGGCCGGCCTGCCCTTCCTTCTCTGTGAGATGAACTTCTTTCTTTAAAGAGGCCTCCCTGGCTCCCGATCCAAGTTATTCTCTCTTGAGCAGCTTGCTCTTTTCCTGCGAAATCATGGAACGGGCCCTCGTCGTTACTAGACTTGGTGTAGTTATTGAATGTCTGTCTCACCTCGCTGGTCTACAGGGCCCAACAGGACAGGGTCCCTTTTCCCTTCAATTCTTTATCCCCAGAGTCTGGCACATAGTAGGTGCTCAAGCAATGTCCGAACGTGAGGGAGTGGTTTTCCCGGAAATGACCACGGCTACGAGTAGGAAGCTCCCGCCTCCCTTCCCATGGCAGCCGGGCTGCCCTCCCGCCTGGGTGCCCCGGGGCTCACCGTATTTCTTATTGAACAGATCCTGGACTTGCTCTCTCAGCGTGTTGGCGATGTCGATGCGCGAGAGTCTAGCGTCATAATTTTCTGCCAAGTGAAAAACAATTATGGATTGGGGCTGTTAAATTAAAAGGCACTTGGGGACTTTTGAGGAATATGATTTTCTGATGATGGGGAGCTCCTTCTCTGGCAATTATCAGATCCTCAGAGTGGGACCCTCAGAGTCCTTCAGAAGGAACATCCAGGTGGAGATGTATGTTTTTCTGGAAGGACCCACGCGGTTGTGACAACAGCCATGAGTGGGAAATTAATTGTTGACATTTGAAAACCACCCAAGCAGTCAATCAGCCCAGGCGGTGAGAGGCCCCACGAGGGGGAGCAGGTTCTGGGGCTTTGGTGGGGCCGGTGGGGAGGGCCACCCCTGGTCAGTCCCTCAGCTGGGGGGCGTCAGTGAAAGAGTCCACGTGCCAACCCATGCCGTGGGGACCCCAGATGGGCCCCTGACCCCGAGAGACTGCAGCCTGGCACTGCCTGGGGAGAGAGAAAGGTGAGGGAAGGAGGGAGGGAATGGACCTCTAGGCGGCTGGGGGTGGGGGGCGTGGTGAGGACCCCCGTCTGCTGTGAGGCTGCGCATGAGGAGCCATGGGTGGGCTGAGCGCTGTGAGGACACCTCATTGTAGCCAGTTCCAGCTACCCGGGGGAGAGAGAGAGAGAGAGATGGGGCAGGGAGCAGCCCCCTCCGGGATCTGGGTCCTATCTCTGGGCGCCCCACTCCCTGGGCTGGCCCATCCTGTCGCTGGTCTCGCTGACCTCTCTCTCTCTCTCTCTCCGCTCAGAGCCACAGGGACCAGCCAAGGGCCACCTGGGGAACAACCGGCCTCGGGGACTCACAGCCACACCCTGGAGCTGTCCCCACACGCATGTGGGACTTCCTGCTTCTGTCTCTCCTGCCTGCCAAGCCACTTGCATTGGTTCAAGCTTCTCCTACCTTCCATCCAGCTTTCTCCCTGCTCACTGCCTCTCGGCCCTTCCTGGCCCAGCCACGGTTCTCCTCCTCCACAGAACCTCCTGGCCCTTGGGGCCCTCGCCCTCCTTTGGCTTCAGGCATTGAGAAGACAGCTGACTGCCTGACACGGAGAGGGCGGGCCCCTGTACCCTGCTGCCCCCCACACCCTTATGGAGCCTCTTCTTCCTGCTCCACCTGCCAGCCAGCCTCACGCAGACCCCCAGGCCCTGATGTCGGGGGCCAGCCCCTCCCACCCACAGCCTGGCCCTCCAAACCCAAGCCAGGTCAAGGTCATGGCACTGGGACAGCTGACCCCATCCTGAGCTGCAACCTTACCTTGGAAACCCTGTCTCTTCAGGCTCTCGTCCACAAGAGGGTCCCCGGAATCCCTCTCTGGGGGCGGGGGAGGAGGGGAGAGAAGCCAGGGTGAGCAGCCAGCTCCTGGGACCCCGGGACAGAGGTGGTATCTCCGGGGGGTGGGGAACCTGACAGGGAGGGCGGTGGGGGATGCTAGGGGAGGTAGGACCAGCGTAGAGGAAGGATGAGGAATGGGGCACAGAGCTGGGACCCCTCCCGCACCCGGCTAGTGTCTCAGCCCGTGACCCTGCGTGGGGTACCTTGGCTGTCCGTGATGGGCTCTTTGACTCCCTCGGTGAGCAGCTCGGGCCTGGAAAACACCACAGCAGGGCAGTTACTGAGGCCCCTCTGGCCCTCCTTGTACAACCCCATTCTGCACCGGAGGCTCCGTCTACACAGCTGAGCAACAGGCCCTCCCAGCTCTGGACAGCCCAGGTCCGGGGTCCCCGTCCCTTCCCCCCGCGCCCCCCAAGCCCCTGCACCTGTCCTGAGGACCCACGCCTGAGATCGGGGGGGGCTGTGCTGGGCTCTGAGGATCCAGTCCAGAGGGAGGACGGCCTGACCCAGACCAAATGGAGGGGACGCCGTCACTCGGTTCCGGGACGCTTCCCACGGGGTCAGTTTTAAGCACAGAGAAGCAGCCGGGGCTGACCATGTGGCAAGATCTCGGAGGGGCAGGGAAAGTCCGGGGTTTCTGGGGGACACCTGAGAACTGCCGTGGCACTCGGAGTCAGGGCCTCGGGGACCGACCCCCGCTTTGCACTCACGTCTGTATCTTGAGACCCCACAAAGCCCTTCCCGGATGTCGTGGAGCCCTCTCCGCATGCTGGAGGCGGGTACTGTTTCCACCGCCCCATTTACAGGATGAGGAGACAGGCACTGACAAGGTGAGTAAGGTGCCCGAGGCCACACAGCAGGAAGGGGCAGGGCTCCATCAAGGCCCGCGCCCCCTCACCCGGCCGCCTCTCCGGATACCCAGATCCTGCTGCCAGAGAGGAACCAAGTCCTCATCCACTGGTCACCTGACTTGGGCAGGGGGGGTGGGGGGGTGCCCTGAGAGTCTGGCCTTTGGCCTCCCTTCTAGGCCGGGTCTCCGTGCCACTGCTTGGCCACCCCCATGACGGGGAGCTCATTACCTCTCCCGGCAGCCTCACCCACCCTAGTCCAGCACCCCAGCCCCATGATACCCTTCAGGAGATTTGAAGGAGGGATTCTGCTACCTGTCCCACTCCATCGTCCCCTGTCAGCCTTCCCCTGGCCAGCCTGACCTCCCCAAGGCCCCCAGCCTGCCACACACTCCAGACCATGCCTCTCTATCCTAAGCAGACAGGCTGCTCCAGCTGGACAGATCTGTAGTGAAAACAGGGCATTTAGAGTCAGCGCTGTATAATAAAGAGTTTGGTCCTTGTCCTGGGTCCTGGAAGGTGACCTCTCATCTTTGGTATTTCTCGAGGGACAGGAATATGAGTGCTTATTCCTGGTGGGATGCTGGGATCACACCTGAGTTTATGCTAACGAGATGACTCGAGGGATTCTGGAAGACGGACCCTGTGATCAGAGGACTGGGGCTTCGAGCCACCTGATACCCGCCCACCCTCCTGATTTCTAGGGAGGGGAGGGGGCTGCAGATGGAGCTCAATCACACAGCCCATGACCCAGTCAAGCACGAATCCCAATAAAAATCGTGGGCACTGAAGCTCGGTGCTGGAGGGTGACATGTCCTGAGATCATGGGGGCCTTGGCTTTCGTGTCTCTCTATTTGGCTGGTCTTGATTAGTATCCTTGATAAAAAACTGTAATTGTAACATAGCACTTTCCTGAGTTCTGTGAGGTTTTCTAGCTAATTATTGAGCCCCGGGGAGCCATGGGGAGCCCTGGATTTTGAGCCATTTGCTCAGAAGTGTAGGTGGCCTAGGGACCCCTGAACTTGCAGCTGGGGTCTGCTAATGCCGGGTGGTCAGTACCGGAACGCCCTGTAGCACTACATGAACCAGAACCTTCCACCTCGACTTCCCTGGGTAGCGGTCTCCTGTCTGTGTGAATCCACCCATGATTTTCAATTTCCAAAGGGTTTCTTAATTTTGGAGAATTGGATGAAAGCAAGGGACCCTCTGCCCAGAAGAAGGTATAGAAGAATATGTTTAGAAGGACGTGGAGGTCAGGTGCAAGCAGAAAGAGTGACAATCAGTGAGTGATGTCTCCTGCAGGTGGTCTCTCATATATATAAACACGCAGCTAACCCTTGAACAACACGGGTTCGAACTGCATGGGTCCACTTACATGCACGTTTTCTTCAACACAGTACTGTAAATTCGTTTTCTCCTCTTTATATTTTCTCTTTATGTTTTCATTTTTGTAGCTTACTTTATTGTAATAATGCAGTATATTATACATATAACATAAAATACATGGTAATCACCTGTTTATGCTATCGGTAGGACTTTTGGTCAACAGTAGGCTATTAGTAGTTATGGGGTTTTTTTTCTTTCTTAAAGATTTATTTATTTTAGGGGGGAGGGGCAGAGGGAGAGGGAGAATCTCAAGTAGATGCCCCATCAAGCGTGTAGCCTGATGGGGGGCTCGATCCCAGGACCCCGAGATCATGACCTGAACCAAAGGCAGATGCTTAACCAACTGAGCCACCCAGGCGCCCCTTATCTGCTTATAGTGGACACACAGTGTTACATTCGTTTCAGATCTAAGTAGCTAGGTTTTTGGGGAGTCAAAAGTTATACATGAATTTTCAACTGCACAGGGGCTCAGGGGAGGGTCGGCACTCCTAACCCCCGTATTGTTCAAGGGTCAACTCTCTGTTTTTATGGGCTGAACTGTGTCCCCTTCAAATTTCATATGTTAAAGCCCTGACCCCCCAGTACCTTGGAATGTGACTGTATTTTTTTTTTTAAAGATTTTATTTATTTATTTGACAGAGAGAGACACAGCAAGAGAGGGAACACAAGCAGGGGGAGTGGGAGAGGGAGAAGCAGGCTCCCCGCAGAGCAGGGAGCCCGATGCGGGACTCGATCCCAGGACCCTGGGATCATGACCTGAGCTGAAGGCAGACGCTTAATGACTGAGCCACCCAGGCGCCCCGTGACTGTATTTGAAGGAGTCTTTAAAGAGGTGGTTAAATTTCAATGAGGACATCAGGGGGGGCCCTCATCCCCTGCCTGGTGCCCTTATAAGAAGAGATTAGGTCACATGGAAAGAGACACCAGGGATGTGTGCACACGGAGAAAAGGTGACTTGGAGGCACGGTGAAGGGGACAGGCCTCGGGAGAAACCAAACCTGCCAGCACCTTGACCTTGGACTTCGAGCCTCCAGAACGGTGAGAAATAAATTTCTGCTGTCAGCCGCCCCCCCACGTGTCATGTTATGTTATGGCAACTCCAGCAGACCCAGATGCACGTACACACAAATACACAGAAGATAAATATGGATGCTCTACTGAGATGGAACTTACATGCCATAAAATTCACTTTCAAAGTATGCCAATCTGTGGTTTTTAGTATGTTCACGAAATCATTGATACAGCTGTACTTCTACCTCATTCCAGAACATTTACATCACCCCCCCCCCCACCAAAGGCACCCTTCTCTAAAGTAAGATCAATGACAAGTGGCTCTTTTATGCTTAATATACCCAACAGTATTTTCTGATTTTTATTTTTTTTTTTTTCTGCTGATTTTTAAAATGAGAAACAACAAAATAAATATACTAAGGGCTCGATCTCTCAGAATCACCCAGCAAGGCCACCCCCAAATGCTGCGCCTGGCAAAGCTCATCGCGCTCTCCTACGTGAGTCCTAGTCTTTGCTTGGCTTTCAGGAAACTGGAATCAGTTAAACTTACTTTTTAAAACGGATATGTTTTTAAAGACACGAAATCCAAATCCAGGCAACCACATGAATGAATCTCAAAAGCTAAGTGAAAGGAGCCAACTCAAAAGGCAGCCACCGAATCACTGTACTTGTAGGATGTTCTGGAAAAGGCAAAACGATGACAAAAGATATGTCGGCGGTCGCCAAGAGCTAGGGTGGCCCACAAAGGGACACAAGGGAAGGTTTCGGGGTGATAGGACTGTCCCGTATCTTGATGGTGGTGGTGGTTATATGACATATGAGCTTGCCAAAGTTCAAAGGGGTATACAACTAAAAACGGTGAATTTTGCTGACTGTCATTGAACTCCAATAAACCTGACATTAGAAAAAAAAAAAAAACCCATCTCGATTGAGTACTGAGTGCGCCAGCCCTTCGCTGAGCCTTGACTTCCACTGCCACTCTGGGAAGTGGTACAGTGCTTCCTGTTTAACAACCTGGAGCAAGCTGCCCAAGGTCATGGGGAGGAGCGGGAGGTCCGGACTCAGACCCAGGAGCTGGTCTTCAAGTCTGACAGAGAGCCACCGGGCTAACCTGCCTCCCTTTCTAAGTATAAAGCAGCGTGAGAAAATGCTCGTGAGCACAGGAGATTGAGAAGCTGTGTCTGCACTGAACAATGAGAAAGGTCAGCTCGTGAGGACGTGCCGTGAAACTTGGCTCCCCCTGCTGAGTCGCCCAAATGCTTCTGGTTCTCCGTCTGGAGGATGGATGTGGCAGGCGGCCCCCCTGTGACACGTCCCTCCTGAATCAGGACATTCAGGACATTCAGCTCCCGACGTCCTGTCCCCACCCCACCCTCTCCCCTGAGCAGGGGGTGAGTCCCGTTTTCCACCTGCCACCACCCTGTCCCCGGGGCCAGAGCAAAGCCTTCTTGCTGGTCCCTGCTTCTGTGCCTGCCCACAGCCCCGAGGTCCCCTTGTACCTCACAGCTGGAGGAAAAAAAATAAAGACCAGATCATGTCATAGTCTCCTCGGGATGTTCCAGTGAGTTCTCATTCATTGTAACATAAAATCAGAACTCTTTAAGCCAGGCCAGGACCATGCATGATCTGGCCCCTGCTCCCTCCTAGGCTTTACCACCCTTCCCTCGCTCACCGTGTGCAGCCACACTGGCGTGTCACTGGTCTTCAAACACACAAGCATGCCCCTGCCCCAGGGCCTTTGCACCTGCTCTTCCCTCTGCCTGAATGCCACCAGATATCGGCATGCCTCGCTTCCTCATATAGGTTCCTCCTGTCCCTCTCTGCCCCCAGACCCTAGGTTCTAGCATTTATCTCTACCTGACATTAGATGGTAGTTTTAGTCAACGAGACTGGCCAACTCGAGGGCAGACCTCGGCATGAGCTGCTTCTCACAGGCTGGCCCGCAGTTGGCACTCAGATGTATGTGCCGAAGGAAGGAACCATATGTGCATTATTTGGGTCTCTTGGAGTACCCCCTTCCTTGTTCCTCCTGGTGCAAACCAGGCCCCCGGGGGAGAGCGCCCTGCCCCACGCCCCATCACCCGCCATGAAGGATGTCATGAATTTTCCAGTTTGGGGGCCATCTACTCCCCTAGCGGGAGCAAACCCTTAGGACTCTCCTCCTTCTTGTCACTTTCAAGCAAACCAAGCCTAAATTGACATAATAGTATCACACAGTAGCAACAAACAGGTCACCCCAGACCCGCCCCCCCCACCTTAAATCAATAGCTGCCTCCATCTTTTCCACAGGGACTGTATGTCTGAGCTGGGCTCACAGGCTGGATATGCGGAGCTCCACTGGGCCCTCGAAGACAAAAACGAGATGCCCAGGGAAACAGAAAGGACCTGCCACCACCATATTTTCCAACCCTGGGATAATGGGCCACTGCCCTCAGCAGCGCCCCGATGCCCCCGGTCCAGGATACCAACACACGCCCAGAGAATGTGCAGAACGGTCCAGGAAAGGAAGCCGGCGGGCAGATTCCCACTGCACATGGTGACAAACAGGCGGGTTGCTTCGGGTTTCACAGGCCCGGGCAGGGTCTGAGCAACCTCCCGCCTGCCCAACTGTGGCCAAACTTTATCTAACGCCCCACTGTGTCCAAACAACAAAAAAGCCTGCCCCGATCTGAAGACGAAGATGGCACTCTGGCACCACTCCCAGGAGCCGGGTCAGCCTGGAGGGGCCCCCTGTGGACGCGGCCAAGCCTTACCTCTTGATGACAAACTGGATGCTGTTGCTGGCCTCCAGGATCTTCCGGAGCTTGGCGATCCCGAAGCAGTTGGGCCTGCGGAGGGAGATGCCTTCAGGCAGCCCCACCACAAACAGCTCCTCTGGGTACATCAGGAACTTGGAGTAGGGCACCTTGACGGGCTCCGAGATGCCAATGGCCTTGGCTGCAGAAACACGGCTGCTGTAGGGCCATCCAGCTATGGGGCCATGAGCCCCGGCTCTAGCCTCCCGCGTCTGTGCAGGGCCGGGGGGGCGGTGCACGTGCCAGGGCTCTCTCGAGAGTCAGTGCTTAGTTGACCCCCCAACCCTCCTGAGAGGTGGGTACCGTGACCCCAGTCTGCAGATAAGAGACCAGGAGCTCAGAGGGGGACGGGACTCAGGTAGCGGAGCCCCAGAGCTGGGGGATGCGAACCCGAGTCAGTGGGACCCCCAAACCCTCGTACCCAGGCAGTGCACAAGAAACCACCGATGGCTGGTGAGACCTGGTTTTGGCTCCGCCCAAGCCCGCTATCCCTGGGCTGCCAGAAAGGACTTCCAGAGAGCCCCCCGTTATCCATACATAACCCCAAACTCTGGGTGGCCCAACCCCATGCCTTGGGAATGGGACAGGTCGGAGGCCCAGGCCGGGCACTACCCCTCACACTCGGACAAGCCATATCATTTCCCCAAGCCTCATGTCTCCTCATCTGTCAAATGGGTACAAGGACACAGGGGTTTTGTGAGATGGAAGAACTTGCGTGAAGCCCCTGGCCAGTGCCTGGCAAACCACTGGGGCCTCATAAAAGAACAGCCTCCCCTGCCTCCTGGCCCTGCCCCATCCTCTTTCCTGGACTCTTGAGTAGGAAAGGTCTTGCTGTGTGTGTGTCCTCCCGAGGACCCAGAATGAGGGTGTCCATGAGGACGGAGGAGCGGTTCTGGCAGTGGACAGAGCGGGCTCTCCAACCTGAGGCCAAGGCCGACCGGGAGCGGGCAGGTGATGGAGAAGGCAACGGGGGCCACGGTGCTGGGGGGGGGGGTTCCCTGGGTGTCCCCATCCCCTTCCCAGTGGGCCCTGGCCCCTCCGTCCCCTCCCTGCCTCATGTCAGAGCAGGGAGCAGCAGGGGCCCCACGTCCCTCTGCAAGCAGGGCAGCTAGAGAGAGGGCGAGCTGCCCGGGGCCCCGGCTGGCTCCTGGCTCACCGTATCGCGTGTTGAAGAGAAGCTCGACCTGCTTCCGCAGGGGCCGGATCACGTCACCGTGGCTGTCTGGAAGGCAAAAGGCAGCCTGTTGGGCCTCCCCAGGGCCAGCAGCACCCCGCTTCTCAGCTCATGTCCCAGCTCTGCCGGCATCATTCTTGGCCCATCTGCATTGGGACCTTGAAATGGGGGGAGGCTGGGGTGGTGGGGGTAGCAGCTAACCTATTTCCTCAGAAATGGCACCCCCAGACGGGTCCGCATTTCCTGAACTCAAAATGTCTGCTTCTAAAATCAGGTCTAAGGTATCGCTGGGCCTGAATGACAATTCGGAAGACTTTGCAGCCTAAGAACGACCACAGATCTTTCGAAGCGTGTGTCATTCTAGACCAGCTCAGGAAGTGACTTAGCTAGTGGGTGAGTGTTAGGCCAGCAAACTGAGTACGCTGCCACCAGGTGGCAGTGGACTTTTCTACCCCCACCCCAGGTCAGGCTGGGTTTAGGGCAAAGACCCTTCTCTCCTCACACACCCACTCACATTCCATTCCAGGGGCAGATACTCCCAAGAGGAAACAGACCCATCCCCACTTTGATCTCTCATCCTGCACAACTCTCACTCAGCAGGAAGAGAATGAGGGGTGTTCCTGAGAATGAGCAGGTCTGCTGGACACAAAGCCAATTTTGTGCTTCCTGGCTTCAATACTACTTGCTCAGACTCCAGACTTAAAACCTTTGTGAAAGAAGCAGGGTATGTATAAAAACAAAGACAGAGAATGCTCTGCACTTCCCTTACCAGAAAGACCTGCTTGTGCCTCTGATCAGGTACCTCCTAGTTCTAGAAGACAGGTCTATAAGCCTCCTCCCAGGACTCCCACCTCCAAACGGGGTGTTGGGGAGAGATGGGGTGGAGAGAACCAATAGGGAGAGGAAAGGCGGGGGAGGGTAGGAGAGATGGGGTGACGGGCTGAAAGGTGGGAGGTGGACAGCGCCTCACCCTCTACGGGCCTCTCCTCGGGCCGTGGGTCCTCGCTGGGGCCTTTCTCTGAAAGAGAAGAGAGGGTGCCAGGAAGCCACAAGCACCATCTCCCCAGGAACGTCAGGCCAGACAAGGGGGGTGCAGCAGGCTGACTCTGGAGCAGAGCATAGCGACCCCCCGAATGGGATCAGGGACCTCGATCCTGTACAGGCACCCCACCCTTGTCCTCACACAAGAAGGCCAAGTTCAGAGCCAGGTATCGGAGCACATTCAGTTCGCACTGTCTGGAGACCAGACCCACGTTGGTCGGTCCTTCTTTCCGGGTGCTAGGCTCTGCTCGAGGCACTAGGACATGCAGGGACAAGACAAAGCCCTGTCCTCTGCTGTGACACCAGCTCGAACACAGAAGGCCAGTCAGCAGGGATGCCGTGAAGAAAGGTGGTCGGGTAAGGGGAGGGCAGGTGGGGGGGCGTGGAGCTACCCCAGGTCAGGTGGTCCACGGGGCTCTCTGATGAGATGGCACTGATCCTCGCCTAAGCTCACAGCAACAGACCCAGCCTTGTCCCCAGATAGCCAGGATGTGGCGCGTCAACTGCGAAGGGGAGTGCAGAAGCTGTATGGGGGTGGGGGACCCTGCTGGCCTGGGGGGGGGGCGTGGAGAGGAGGGGAGCACCTGGGCTGGAGATGAGAGTCTAGGAAAAGCAGTAGGGGAGAAGGACACAGGCAGGGAGGGAGGAGCAGCATGGGGGGCGGTGGCAAACGGAGGTTCTGACTGGAGGAGGAGGAAGTAGGTGCGCACGGACACCGGGACTGGGGTGCAGGGTTGGGGACAGCCATGCTGCAGGGCCTCCCTCAGCAGCACCCCTTCATTACCAGGGGTGGAGCCAGGAAGGCATCAAGGGCTGGTCAGTACTTGTAACAAGCGGGAGGAGGCTGTAATTTGGGAAGCTGGTGGGCGCTGTGGTGCCAGGTGCTTTCACACGCAGGACTAAGCCTCCAAGGGCCTGTGTTGGCCCACGACGTGCAGCCAAGCTGGAGAGCAGCGGAACTGGTGGAGCCCAGGTCTGCCAGACTCCAGGCCAGCGTCCATCTGCTCTCCCGCCGGCTCCCGGAGGGAGCATGTGGGGACAAGGGAGACCAGGGCACGGTCCCCTGTCCCCAGGCGGGAATGGTGAGCTGGAAGGAAAGGGGCTGGTCCCGGGAGAGCTGCCAGGAGTCCAAATTCGCTCAGGATGGAGGGAAAGGTGAGCCTGCACCTGGGATCACCAGACAAGCCTGAGGCTTGGGGCTCAGCGTGGAAGGCGCTGCAAGATTCTGGAGGGTTGCCCCTATGCTCAGCCGACTTGAAAAGGTTGAGGGCCAGCCCTGGGCTTCAGGCCTCAACCTTCCTCAGGGAAATGGGCTCACTGTGGGCAGTGGATGCTAGGCCCTCCTGCCTTGGCTTGAAGACTTTCCTCTGGCTGCAGTAGCAGCCCCAGCAAGCTGGGAGAAGCAGAACTGCCTGGAAACATCTCTCAGCCATCGACGTAGGGCCATTTGGAAGATCACTATCTCAGCTCCCTCCCTACTCGGCTGCCGACCTGGGTCACGTGGTTTACGTGGCTCTCATGTCCCCTGGCTCAGCTGTCCGCAGCGGTAACGGATCTGGTGACACTCCTACACTGTCCCTGTCCCACCTCCCACCCCATGTTGGTGTGCCTCGATCTCCTCCCAGGCAAGCAAGCAGAGCCCCATCCACAGCCAGCTTCTGGAAGGTCCTGCTAATCCACTGCATTTTTGCCATTTCCAGATGAAGGGGGGGGTCAGTCAGGGAGAGAGGAGTCTGGTGGGACCCGCAGGGCCACCAGAGACTTTTCCTGGGCAGGGACCTGTGACAAGGGGTCAGGTAATGGTCAGTCCCAGGGGAAGGGAACCACCCAAGTGTCACACCTGGAGCACTAATTAAGGTTACAAGGTGGCCTGGAGGGACACGAGGGGGGAGACCTGGCCAGGGAGTCTGTCCCTGCCATGAGCTGGCCATGTGCCATCATTCTGGGAGTAGCAACAAGGAGCCAAGATCCATCCGGAGCCCGGGCAGGAGAGGACCCGCCCCCGCCGTGCAACGAATCCAGGTATCCTCGGCCCCACCAAGGAGGGGCTTCTGTTGGGCTGGGGCCACTCCTGGGGGGCTGTGACCCGTCTGCTTTGGAGTCCCCAATTCCAAACGTGGGGAACTCACCAGATACTCCACCCAGGTGTTGGGGGCTGGGCTATTTACCCTGAATGAGCCCCCTGCAACTGGCTCACTGTGCCCCCCTTTCAACTGAGAATAACTGGCAACACCCTCCAGATATGATCAAGGACACGCCAACTATCCCAGCACTCTAGAGATGTCCAAGGCACCAGGTAAGGGAGGGAGGGACAACCTGTACAAAATCATAGCCACACATGCAGAAAAAGGACATACGAAGGACCCGAGGAGGGGGCGCAGAACTCTGTCCGGGGCACAGAACTCTGCATCATTTATTTTATCATGCATACGTGTCAGCAGAAAAAGCACACGCACAGGGACGCATGGACACACACACACCCCGTTCGAAACCACGGTGGTCCTGAGGGCCTCAGAATCTTCCAACTTCGTTGGTTTTGAGTGGGGTGCTTGGAAAGGCACCTCGGACAGGCAGTCAGCAAACCTGAGCTCCAGCCCAAGGCTGGGTGCCCCTGGGCAGGTGGACTGGCCCGGCTGGACCTCAGGTTCCCACCCTCTGTCACGCCAAAGAGGAGAAGCCATTCCAATAGGCCCATTGGCCCATGGCCGCCCAGCCCCCTGGGGTCCAGACGGAGATGGATACCCACGATCTCCTCTAACAGCACTGTGACCACAGCCTGGTACCCTGCGACCTTGGGGGCCAGGCTCCTCTGTCAGCTCATCCTGAGCTGCGGGTCACCTGAATGCCCCCCCCAACCCCCAGTTTCTCCAGAGACTGTTGTCAAGTCTGGTCCTGCCCAGCCCATCCAGAATAGTCTTTCTTCACGACCAAGGTATTAAAAGCCCATCCCAACTGGCTGAGGAAATGAAAAAGATAACACCACTTAACCTCGCATAGCTACTGTTCCAGCGGTTTCTTTCTTGTTTGTTTAACCAGTGATTATGTTTTCAACAGTTGCAAACAGAGCAGCCTTGTCCCTTCTGTGCTCTCCCCTCGCTGCTTATTTTTGGTGGCTACTAACAGTCCATCAGGAGGATGCCACCAACAGGTCCCCGCCAGGTGGGCCGGCTCTTTCCAGTTCTTTCTTTACCAGTAACACGGCCACGAACAGCCCCGTGCGGAAGACACTGTCCGTGTTTCAGATCATTTCCTAGGACCGGACCCCAGGAACCCCCAGGGGGTGCTCATTTTGACAGCTCGTCAAGCTGACCAATTTCCTGAGAAAGCAACTTGGCAAGCTGCATCCTTACCGGCACCAGAGGGGCACCCATTTCCCAACATGCTCAACAAAGGTTCCGCCAGATTAAGGGGTGCAGAAGAGATGTCCCCTTTTCGTTTCCTTGAGGCTGCACGTGTTTGTGTTGCTTGCTGTCTCTTTTTTTGCATGCGATCATCCATCCGAGCTGCGGTGGACACTGGGATGTACCACTCGGGTCCCCTCCCAGGGGCGACTCCCGTCCCACGACTGATTGAGGATAGCCCAGGCCAACTTGGAACAATGCCAAGGGGCCATTCTGGCCGCAGAGCTTCTCATGGGGCCAGCAGAGGCTGTCAGTGGGGCCGCATCATGCCTCCACCTCCCTCCCGGCCCCCCACGCTCCCACCCCCTTTTTTACTTAACTGCTGAGCCCAAGGGCAGCCCCTAATAATCCCCCGCCCATTAAACACCAGCTTGGGGTCTGTTCCCTGGGGAACACCACCCGTGTGACATGTGTCCTTGGGCTGGGAGTTTTTCCTGTGGGTTCCAGCCCAGCGTTCTGGTCTCTGAAGGCCACGGGGAACGTCATTCCCGGGGACACTGCCCATCCTGTCCCAAGGCACCTGCCAACTGCGTAATCTTACCGCCTGAACTACCTTTGCCTGACTGATAAATACGAGAGGAAGGACCGAGCCCCCAGGACACCGTGGGAAAGCTCCCCCAGGAGGAGGCTGGGGTCCCCATGCCACCCCGCTTCCCCAGCTGGCCCGCCGTTGGCCCCAGATCCTGGTGTCCCATGAGCCGACTCATCAATGAGCCCACACTGGGTCCCTTCTCATGGTTCAGTCATCCGTATGGAAATGGGCTCCAGAACCGAGCCTGGGACGGGCATGTGCTTGACCTGTCTGTGGTTTGGACAAACCGCCTGGAAGTCTGTTTTCCATGGCCGGTCATCTTCTGTCCCCCATGACCCTGCTCCAGTGCTGTGGACCGGGGATCTTTGGGATTATCTGCCTGGGATCTGACTCCTCAGAAGCTGGAGCCTGAGAGGCCCCCCCAGCAGCTCTGCAGACCCTGCGTATTGCCCCACCGAGCGGGACTCCCGGGTCCTCTTCCCGCTCTCCTGTTTCCAGACCCATTCTCCCTGACAGAGAAGACAGATGCAGACGAGGAGCAGAGATGTTCTGCTTTAATTCTGTCGCCAATGAACACGGCACCACCCACCTGGGCCTGCAGGAAACCTTGTTTTTCCAGTCATGTGTCTATTTTTGGTCGGGGTTGGGGGGGAATTTCTCAAGTGCAGCAAAGCACGCAGAAGAATATTATAATAAACACCCGTGTACCCACCAGCCGGAATGAGTATGTTAGCATTTTGTCATTTTTGAACCTGATTTTTTAATAAAACATTAAACAACACTGTTTTTTTTGGAATTTTGAAACAATGTTTCCAAACTTACATAAAATGCTGTGTCATCCATATCTTTCTGCAGTTGCTTTTCACGCTGAACGTTCTCTTTCTGAGACCTCTTTGCCCTGTTTATTTAATTTTACTGTTTTCAAGTAATCTCTATGCCCCATGTGGGGCTCGAACTCATGATCCCGAGATCAAGAGTCGCACGCTCCACTAAGTGAGCCAGCCGGGTGCCCCTGCGCGGGTCATTTAAGTGCCACCTGCTATACGCTTTTGCATGGTATCCTTCCGGCACCCCTGCCTTCCACTCCCAATCAAGCCCACACCAGATATCACACACACGGGAAACACACAAAAGACAGTCCAGTCCCCTTCTTCATGTTTCGTGGCCTGGCCCTGCATCTTGTATTACAAAGCTTTCCAAAGTTTAATTATTTGAGTACTAACATCATTTTCTAGCCTGTGAACCTTGTGTCCTATACTTAATATGCTATTTGTCTTTGTGATAACCAACTTCTAAAAAACTTCACCTAGGGGCACCTGGGTGGCTCAATCAGTTGAGTGTCCAACTCTTGATTTTTGGTTTAGATCAGGATCTCAGGGTCCTGGGATTGAGCCCCGTCCTGGGCTGTTCGCTCAGCATGGAGTCTGCTTGGGATCCTCTCCCTCCGTCTCCCTCTGCTCCTGCCCGCACTCTTGTTCGCACTCTCTCTCTCAAATAATCTTTTTTTTAAAAGATTTTATTTATTTATTTGACAGAGAAAGAGAGAGGCAACACAAGCGGGGGGAAGTGGGAGAGGGAGAAGCAGGCTTCCCAACGTGGGGCTCGATCCTAGGATCCTCAGATCATGACCTGAGCCAAAGGCAGACGCTTCATGACTGAGCCACCCAGGCACCCCTCAAATAAATAATCTTTAAAAAAAAAATAAAAAACTTTACCTATAGTAATTCTTGCTTTCATTATCTATAATAAATACAGAACATCTGTTGATAATGGTTGGAGATGGGAGGTGGGTGCACGAGATTCATTAAACTACTGTTTTCAATTTTGCATGTTTTTGAACATTTCCAAAATGAAGGTAAAAACACAAAACCTATGGAGCCCACCCCCCCACCCCCCACCCCCTTGCTGCTATCTACCTGCTGGACCAGTCCTCTTGGCTAGGATTTACAATAGTCTGTTTCTGTCTTTGTCCTCATTCCCCTGCAGTTTATCCTCAACCCCATGGTCAGAGTAAACACTGTTAGAATGTCCCTCGTTAGCTCCAACCACCCTCCATGAGGAGGTTTCTGTCTCCTCAGAGTCAAAGCGTCCACTCTTTCCTTTGACATATGTGCCCTGCACAACCCACACCATCACCTACCTCCCCACCTCACTCTGCGCCAGACACCCAGGCCGCCTTGCTTCTCCTTGGACATGCTAGGCATAACCCACCTCAGGGCCTTGGCACATTCTATTCCCGCCACCTGGAAAGCTCTTTCCTGACACCCAATGGCTCCCCCCTCCTTAAGGTCTTTGCTCCAAAGTCACTTTCTCAGTGAGGTCCTCCCTGACCACCCAAGTCCTGTAATAACCACTGCACCCCTGCCCCTCACACCTCCCCCTTCTGGCTTTGTGCGCCCCCAGTGCACTTACCACCCTCTAACTTTCTATTTTACCTAGTGATTTGCTTACTCTCTGTCTCGCTGCACTGGGAACACAGGCACCTTGGTGTGTTTAGTACACTGCTCTGTCCCCAGCACCTCGCACAGGACCTCCTGGTACATAGTAGGTGCTCAGTAAATAGTTGTTGAACAAATGAACAAGTTAATTCACACGGGGGCTCGTGGGAAAGATGTAGAAGCCAGACTTAATATAAACCAAGGCCGACTTCAGGTTTCCAGAGAGGAACCTACCCCGCACAGGGAGTCAGGCACACACTGGGTTTCCTCTGGGGGGCTTCTTGGCCCATCCTTCTCCCCGTTACGCCCCAGGGAGGTGGGTTCCCAGCCCATTTCTTACCAGTCAGCATCTCCATCCCGTAACCAGAATCTTCTGAGGGCAGATGCCCAGGCATTGAGTCTGTCATCTCCTCAGAGGTGGGTGAAGGGTCTGGAGACAAAAGGACAAGAGCATCTTCTGCTTGTCCCACACTGTCACGGTCCCTCCAGGACCCCCAGCCCCACATGCCCGCAGAGCAGGACCCTTAAAGGAAGCCATGCCCTGGAACTCTGGGAGGACAGCTTTAGTGACCAATTGTGCTAGAGGCCAGGCGGGGGCCTGAGGCGGGGGAACCCCACATTGAGCCTCCAGAGACCACATACACCCTCTTTTTCACAGATGTGGAGACAGAGGCTCAGGGGCTTCTAAGTCTGGAGTCAAACTCAGACCCTCCTATCCCCATACCTTTTCTTCTCCTCCCTCCTGCCTTATAAATCCCAGGGGAGCCAGGCCTGAGCGGGAAGGCCTGGGTGGGGGGGCATCTTTAGGAAGACCGGAGCCGAGAGACGGGCTTGCCAGCGTAGAGGGGAGACCCGGCTGCAGAAAGTGCATGCCATATACCCCATTGGAGGGGTATATGGAACCAAAACTAGAGAAACAGTGGCCTGGAGACCCCTTCTTGGCCCTCAGGAGACAGAGGGGATAGCCCAGGAGGGGACACGGTGCTTCTGGCCAGTCCAGGAGCGTGAGCTGCTTGATTCCTGGAGGTTCATGTGGGGCAGCAGGGCAGCCCTTCAGACACCTGTCCCTTACCTGGGACGGTGACCTGAATAATATCTAGATCCTCTGGCTCAATTTTAATGGGCCTCAGCCCACTCAGCTCCCCAGAAGTTCCTGCGAGGAGGGAATGAGGGATCTAGTTAGGTGTGGGCCTGAGCTTTGCTGGACAAAGCAAACCATTCTAGAACATTCTTACGTCTGTGCCTAGTTAGTAATGCCCTGGGAACAGTCATGCCGGCCTCAAGCTCCTGCCCAGCCCAAGAGCGGAGGGTCACCATGCAGGCCCTGAGTCCCGTCCTGGTATCTCCAATTTATAGGCCTGGTTACGGAGGCCCACAGAGGGAAGTCACTTGCCACGGACACACTGGGAAACAGTGGTGATGCCGGAAGCCAGGTCTCCCGACTCCCCATAATGCCACCCACATCCCACCAGCCCCTCCAGCCTCCCAGTGAGCTCCCAGCATGCTCTGAGGCCTGGGGGGTGGGGGGCAGGGATGGGCAGGGTAGCTCATTAGTATTCCAGGCTCATGGGCTGAGCTTGCCTCCTTCCTCCCCAAGGCTGCTGGGAGGGGAGACAGGGGGGTGCTGGTGGACACCCTCTCACCCCAGGACACACACAGCGGGGTCCTGCTCCTCCTCACCTGGCCCACAGTCTTCAGAGACACCATTCTTGTCTGACCTGTGGGAAGGAAGGAGGCCAAGAAACGACACGGCATCAGCCCTAGCTCTCCCCTCCGGCAGAAGCCCACGGTGCCTGCCAACTCCACACCCCCGACCACATTCACTCCCATCCCCACAGGGCAGTCCTCCCTACGGGAGAGAGGTCCAGTGCAGGGTCCCCCAGGACAGCAATCACCTGCCACCCTAGCCAAGATGCTGCTCCCTACCCTGAGGTGAACGGTCTGGGCGTCCACCTTCCCTACCAGTTGGGAGCTCCCGAGGCCTGGCTCGGGCCAGTATGGGAGCCCCACAACTTAGTACAGTGAGGTTCCATCAGGGCTTGCTGGGGGGATTGAGAGCTGAGGGACTACCAGCCTGGAGAGGGTATAGAGGTCTGGGAAGCAAAAGTGGGCAGGGCCCCTGGATGGATGATTCAGTGAATTCACAGAGCACTGTGGGGGAGGCCTGGGCTGGACATGGTGGTTCTGGAATGAACGAGCCATCCCTGGCCGCCAGGGGCCCAGAGCCTAGGTGGGGGGCACTGTGGACGGTGGTGACCAGGCCATGAGCTGAGGGCAGGGCCTTGTAGACACGCAGGACAAATGCCTGACCTAGTCTGGGTGCCAGGGAAGGCTTCCGAGAGACCAGGCAACCTCTGGCTGGATCCTGAGCGGGCACAAGAGCTCTCCAGGTGGAAAAAAATCGGCAGAGTCTCTGTTCTCCTCTGTCCCTTCGGATTCTCCCTGACCCACAGTGGGGTGAGGACACAAAGGTGTGTGTGTGTGTGTGGGTGTCAGGAGCCACTGGGCACGGCATCCTCTGGCCAGCCCCAGGCCTTGCTCCCCCCCGCCCACCCGCAGGTAACACCACCAGACCAGAGTCGGGGAGGCAGTGGGCCAGGAGCTGGCGTGGGGCCTTACCGAGCAGTCCCGGGCAGGTCGAGGACAGACGCACGGGAGATCTCTGTAGAAGTATCCTCTGGCGGGCTGGCTGGCTCCAGCTTCGTGGGGTCTTTGGTAAACTTGTTCCCTGGGCGGAGAGGTGGGGGCAGATCAGGGCCAAGGCCCTCTAGCCTCCTGCCTGACTGTGGGGCACCTGGGCAGTGACCTGTGCGAGGTTCTTGGCGGCACCCCTTGCATATGGTCTGGGCTCTGCCAAGCCAGAATGGGTCTTGGGTAGAGAAGGAACGTAGGCCCCGATGCCAGAGGACGCCAGGCATCTGGGAGGATTGCAGGAGGAAGGAGCAGCCAGAAATAACTGTCCTGGCCTCACGTTCACTATTAACGCTGAGGGCGCCCTTGGGAAAGAGGCCAAGTGGCCCCCAAGGCCGGACTACAAAACCGTTCTCTCATATAATTATCTCAAGAACTCAGAGGAAGATCCTTCTTATTACCCGCCCCCATTTCACAGATGTGGAAACTGAGGCCCATAGGATCCTGGCCAAGGTCACAAAGCTGGTGGGAAGGAGGGCCGGAACCAGGACCCAGCTCTGTCGCACCCCAAGATCTGTGCTCCCTTTGCTGCACCAGGCAGAGCCCGATTCTCCCTCCTGGGAGGCGTGCTGCCCACTGGTTGGCACCCCTGCGCCCTAGGTTTGCGGCCAGACCTCACTGCTGACCAGCTGGGCTTCAGGGAAAAGAGCAGAACCCACTTCATGGGAATGTTCAATGTGAAATTAAAGTAAAACTGAATATGCTAACAGCTTAGAAGAGCACCTGACACCCGCTGGTGTTCAGCGCATGTTAGCTTTACTATTCCCGAGGGGCTGTCTGCACCTGGGAGCTGGGGGCTGTGTCTACCCCGGAGGTGGACGCCGTACCCAGGCTCCCTCCCCGGCCCGGGGCCCCGTGCTCGGCAGCTTCAGGATGGACTAGCTGGTCCCCACACATACCTGTGAAAATTCGCTCATCAAACATCCTGGGGAGAGAGGAGAGACTGGCGTGAGGGCAATGCAGGCCCGGGGGCCCCCCAGGCTCACGGACAGGCCACCACGCAGACCACGGACTGGAGGAGGAGTGGCTGGGGGCCTGCGGCCATTTGGGACCCCGGCATCACCCTGCTCAGCCTGGAAGTCTGGGCCAGGAACAGGAGGGCAGAGGGAAGGTCGGCGAGGAAGCTGGGGTCACCCACCCCTCCACCTCCGGGGGGGGGCTGGTGTTCTTTCTGTTCCATCCCAGCCCTCCCACCCCACCTTGATGGTACCCAGAGGGTTGGGGAGCTGCCAGTAGCTGGCATACAGGCTCTGCGGGCCCCCCCAGACCAGCCTGGACCCAAGAACCAAATGATGCCCAAGGCGGGCCCAGCGGAAAATTCAAACAGAGGCTCAAGTGTGGGAGGCAGAGTTTGGCTCCCCCGCTGCTCCTGGGGGCCCATGTTTATCTGGGGCCCACGAGGCTGAGAAGCAGTCACAGGAGCGACTCTGGGGAAAACCGACTTTCTGAGACCTGCTTCCTCAGCCCCACCTGGGGACGGGGAAGCTGTCAGCCTCGACTCTGGTTTTATCACCAACAATGTTACCTATTTATCAGCAAGCCCGAGGGGCAGGGGCTCGAGACAGCATGGGGCCTGCCTGGTTTCCTGGGTGGGACTGGCAGGCAGATGACAGGGAGGTCGGATGTGGCTCCGGGCCTGTGACAGATGCCCTCACGGGCTGCCTGGCCTGGGAGGCCCGCTTGACGGGCGCTGACCGGGCTTGCTGTCCATCTTCTGAACACATCCCAGACTTCTAGGATCCCCTCCAGACACTCTTTCCCTGCTAAGTCCTGCCTCAGGTGGAACCTACGTGTCTGCCCTGCAGGTGGAAACTTGGATCCTCTCGCTGGGGGGCTGGTGTCCTGGTGGGAACTGGGGTTTTGGAGGCCGGGGAGCCCGCCTACCACCGATAACAAGACCCGTAGGCCTCACCAAGTGGCTTCTCCCCTTAGCCTCCCCCCACCCCGCAGACACTTGGGCCGCGGCAGAGACTCCACCCGCTGGCTGCTCCTAAGCCCTTTCTCCCGACTCATTTCTGCCAGGACAATCTCGAATGCTCCGCTGACCAGGCTGGGCTGGATACCAGTGGCAAATGTCCGGAGGACTCTGAACGGAGTAGCCGCTGTTCTGTGCATGCTGCTCACATCCAGTCCTCTCGTCTCCCATCCGCGGTGTGAGGCATGGACAACCACTAGCCCCATTTTACAGAGGGCGAAAGTGAGGCACAGAGCAGTTAAGTAACTCGCCCAAGGACACACAGCTGCGAAAGGCAGGGCCAGGGCTCAAACTCAGGCTATCAGCACTGACGCACTTCACCACTCCTTTATACACGAGGGAGAGGGGAGGTCAAGGAAAAGGACGGTGTTTATTGAGCATCTACTATGTGTCAGGTGTGTTATGTCTGCCTCCTCATTTTATGCTGAGAAAAATCGGGGGGGGGGTGTGAATGCATCAGTGTCCTTACTTTTACAAATGAGGGAATAGGCTCAGAAGAGAGGCGCTATTCAAGGTTATGCTGCGAGTGACTTTAGGCCCAATCTGCCTGATGCCAAAGCTACCTCCTCCAGGAAGCCCCGCAGGCTTGGCGCTCAGATGACACTGACTCAACATCTAGAAATCCGTTGTCCTCTGATACCCTGGACTCATCACAGGAGTGAGCCCCTCCCGCCCCCATGACTGGTAGTGGCCTCTGGGGACAGGTGGGGACGCCTGCCTGCAGTCTGTGAAGTTCCCAGTAGAGCCCAGTGAAGGGCTGGGCCTGTGCGAGGCACGCAGCAAATACTAGGGAAGATTTAAATAAGCTACGGTTTAGACTGAGGGAGATCAAGGTCAGCCACGGTGAGGACCCAAATCCCATGGTCAGGCACACACAGGGACACTGGGGTGTCCCTGCAGCTTTCTTCTTACCTAGCCCCCCGTCTGCCTAACAGACTTAGGCAGCAGCAAGAGAGATTTGAGCTAGACAACAGGAGGCACTGCCTGACGATTGATTTCAATTCACCTCCAGAATGATTTGTCAAGTGGCCCCCAGTCAGGGTTGTGAGGGCAGATGCGGTCCCACTGCCACAAGGGAGCAGGTGAGTCTCCTCCTCCTCTCAGTGGGGACCCCCTTTCTCACCTCTGTATCCTCCCTGGCGAGCCCTCCCTGGCCCGTGCTGACAACTCTCAGGTTTTTTTTTTTAATCTCTGACACAGATCTCTCTCTGGAGCTTCTGACTTCTCAATGTGGTCTCCAAAAATTCCATCTCCTGAGCACCCCCAAGTTAGCATACCCCACGTGAACTCCCCACCCCACCCCTGCTTCCCCCAATCATACACTCAGACACATGGGGTGATCCTGGCCTCCGTGCTCCCCTCCACACCCCCACATCCCAGCCACTGGCAAACCCGGCCAAGCTCAGAATCCACCCCAAATGCAGCCGCCTCTCTCCCTCCGCCCAGCAGGCCAGCCCGGCCCATGCCAGGCCTCCTCCCAAGTCTCCCCACCTCCAGGGCTTGCTGCCCACCTCCCAACCTCCGCAGCCCTGCTCTGGCCTCCAGCAACCCTGCAGAGGTCCTTCCCACCACTCAAGAACAGCTCTGTGCTCTCAGAGTGGATCCCAGGCCCCTGCCCACGCCCAGCCTCCTTGCACCCCTGGGCAAGTATCTATTCATTCATTCATTCCACACATACACACTGGGTGTCTATTACTACTACGTACTAGGCGCTGGGGGTTCAGCGATGAGCCCAACACAGTCCTTGCCCTCAGTCCCTGTCTTTAGTCTAACAAGCTCGCACGTGAGCAGACGCTGGGAGCGCACCCTCACAGAGCTCCTGGACAGATGCCTGGGAAGTGGCCAGCACAGTGTTGCCTGGAGGCAGGGGGCTGGACGCCACAGCCTCTGGCCACCCCTCCGTCTCTAACCATTTAGGAGGAAGCATCCCGGGAAGTCTGAGCATTGCCTGCAGACCCTGATGCTTACTGGGTGGTGAGTCCAACCAGCTGTGAGGGCAAAGTCCCCACTGGAGTCGGGAGCCGAGGCTAGGGGATGGGCAGTAGCAGCCCCCTCCTCCCCCCCACCAACCCTGGGGGGCTGCTGATATGGAGTGCATCGTGTTCTGCCTTCTCCCACCCACCCACACCTGGGCCAGGGAAGCCGGCTGCCTGGGAGGACAGGGAGGGCGGTCCAGCCACCAGCAGGTAGGGTAGCCAGATGTGGGGTGTGCAGGGGGGAGAGGCCAGGCAGCCCCACCTGAGCTCCCCTCTAATGGCAGGTAAGTTCAAAGGCCTCAGGTCTTCTTTAGGGGGAGGAAAATGTCTCTTATTAAGACCTGACGGAGGGCACGCACGGGCCAGGCATGGTGCCTCCATTTCCCGTTCAGGCCTCAGAAGAGGCCAGGAAGGGGGGGCCTGCACAGCTGCGTGGTTAAGGAGCCCGACCCCTCTCCCAGGCCCGCCTGTTCTCTTGGCCGAGTCTGAACCCATTCATTCCAGCCCTGCACCATCATCACCCCCCTTCATGCCTGCTGTGGTCCCCTGCCCAGCCCGGACACCCTGGCACCCCGAGCCCAGGCCCCACACCCCACCCTGTACCTCTTAATGATGAAGTGGATGCTGTGTCGCTCCTCCAGGATCCGCTTCAGCTTGGGGACCCCGTAGGTGCAGGGGCGCTTGAAGGGGATCTTGTCTGGGATGCCCACAATCTCCACAGCCTCTGGGTCGCAGGCAATCTTCCTGTAGGGGACGGGGACCATGTGGTCCAGGCCCAGGGCTTCCGCTGGAAGGGCAACGGCAAGGCTGAGCATGGGACGGAAGCGGCAGGACATGCGGGGGCCCCAGGGCCGCCGTCACCATGACCTTCCCCCGCCCCCCTCCCCTGCACATGGTGCTTCCTCTTGAAAACTGCCTATGGGTTCCCATCCCCCTCAGCGACAGCTAAAGTCCTACCTGGGCTTACGAGGCCCCACGTGACCGGGACCCATCACCTCTGACCTGATGTCCCTGCTTTCACTGCTGTCTTTCCAGCCTCCTTGTTGCTTCCCTAACAGGCCAGACACAACACCTGCCCCAGGGCCTTTGCACATGCTTTTCTGGCTACTGGCTCTTCTCCCAGATCACCATTCACTTCCCTTCCTCCCTTTCCCCATTCAAGTGTCCCCTCCAATGTCACCTCATCAGCCAACAGCCCCCTCCATCTCCCCATGACACATCCTGCTCTGTTTTCCATCCCCCATTTACTGTGACCTGACACTATAAACATATTCGTCTGTACGCTGGTTCACTGTCTGGAACGTCAGCTCCAAGGGAGCAGGGAGTGGTCACTGCTCCACGGCTGGGATCTACACAGGATGGGACATAGGCTAGCTGCTCCCTGCACTCTATGAGCGAATGAATGGCTGAAGGAAGCTTCTCGGCAGGACTCCTCCAGCCCCCCAGATGTGCTCTTTCCTCCAGGGAGGCAGCTGACATTCTTCTCACTCATCAAGGACAGAAACGAGACACAGACAACTTTGCCAACAGCAATGTAGACAGAATCCGGGCTTAGGAAATGGTGACTTGTTCCTTTCTTCCTTCCAGACCCTTGGGTTCGGTCTTGGGCCACCTTAACTATTCACTTCCATCGCACCTCCAAGTTCCCACTCATTCAGGTACCAAGTACTTCTTGAGCACCTACTATGTGCTGGATGGTACTTTCTTGGGTCCCCGGTTCTCCCAGGGCCTGGGAGGTCTCAGGAGACCTGAGCAGGGCTGGTGGTCCACTTCCCTCCTGCCTCGTCCCTCCAAACTTCCCCAAGGGTCCCGCGTCCCCAGGCGCTTCCTCAGGCCCCTCCCCATCCTGGCCCTGTTCCTCTGCCGGGGCTTTGCCTGTGTCCCAACAGGTGCCAGCCCCGAGCTGGCCTCCCCTGCGGCCACACCCTGGCCGGGACGCGGCAGGGCTGCCTGGGGCCCTCCCTGGCGCGCCATCAAGAACTGTTTTTCTGTTGATGCAGGCCAGGTCTGCGTCGGCGGCTTTGGCAGCCAGATCCTACTGTGAAGCCACACTTAGCTCGTTGTCAAATTAAACCCTCGAAATCTCAACAGCTGTCAAACCATTTCTTTCCCCAACCCCCCACCCCAAGCCCCAGCCAGTGAGGATGGCTTCGGCAAGTCTCTGTGCATTTGTCTCCACTCGGGTTCATGTCATTGGCTGGGCCTGTCTCTTCAGCCACGAGGACACCCAGCAGACAGAAGGTGACCCCCCCCTGGCCTCCAGCCTCTGGCCCCTGAGAGGGGGAGGCTGCAGCCACCAGGCAGGAGCCTCCGTCCCTCATAGAGACTCAACCATCTCCCAGGATCCCCCCCATTTCTTCTCCGTTTTATTTTTTCCCCCGCTGCACCCCCAGCCCCATTGCTGGCCCACTTCACCCAGAGCTGGTGGCTGGAAGGGCAGACCCAGGAGCAGGATCCGTTCGTCCAGGGTCTGCGGGATGCGTCAGGCTGCCACACAAGGTCCTCACCCCCAGGGACGTCCCCAGTCCTCCTGGGGAGCTTCCTTCTCCCCAGGGCAGCTGCAGGGGAAGCTCAGACGGAGCTCTGGCCTGAGAAGGGGCAAGGCCTCAGGCACTCCAAGCCCAGTGCTCCTCCTTGGGTTTGGACGCGGCGAGGCCAAGTGCTGGCATCCACAAAAGGCTCAGCTTTCTGGAAACATCCAGAGTACACAATAGGCAGGAAGCCTGGCGGCTGCCATGCCAACTTGGCTGAGGCAGAACGCTCCCAAGGCAGTCGGAGCCAGCCCTCCCCAGATCCCCTCCCCCTACTGCCCATCCAGCTCGCACCTGCCTGTAGGGGAGGAGAAGGGGAGGAGTGGGTCGGCCAGAGAGACCACAGCAAGGTTATCAAAGGTGCTCAGGCTATCCCAGACTCCTCACCAGGCCTCTAGAGCCCTGCTCAGCCCCACCCCACCCCAGAAGGTGCAGGCTGCCAAAGCCCCAGTGTGGATCAAAGGGCACCTCCTCCATGAAGCCACCCCTGATTCCTCAAGCCTGTGGAGACCTCACCCTTTTCTGAGCTGTCCTGTCTTTCCGAGGGCCCCCACCCCCGCGTATTACTGTACACTGTCTCGTCCCACTGCACGCTGCTGAAAACACCTGGAGACACATCTTCAGGCACCTGCCGAAGCACCTTGAGACCAGCGTGGGCCTCAGCGCCTGGCACAAGGTTGGGTGGGGGGAGCTGAAAATGCGTGACTGGTAAGTGAGCGAACCAGTAAATGCATGAGAAGAGAAAAGAGGGGAAGGGGCAAGTGTGACAGGTGACCCAAGAAGTCATGTGGTCCTCAGCTCTGGTTCCTGGCTCGAGAGCTCCCAAACCCCCGGTAATTTCCTTGAGTGACAGCGCTGACGACAGAGTCCTATTTTTCCTAATAAACCCTTCAACCCACCCGAGTTTATGATAACGAGGGGCAGGCCCCCAGCACCCTCAGGATGGGGACCGGTTGCCAGGGCAACCAACTACGTGATCAGAGGGTTGGCACTTTCGATCCTCCCCCCACCCCACCCCCAGGAGGGGAGAGGGGCCGAGATTGAGCTAATCACCAGGGGGCGATGTTTTTTTGTTTTTGTTTTTGTTTTTAAGATTTTATTTATTTATTTGAGAGAGAGAGAATGAGAGACAGAGAGCATGAGAGGGGGGAGGGTCAGAGGGAGAAGCAGACTCCCCGCCGAGCAGGGAGCCCAATGCGGGACTCGATCCCGGGACTCCAGGATCATGACCTGAGCCGAAGGCAGTCGCTTAACCAACTGAGCCACCCAGGTGCCCCAGGGGGCGAGGTTTTAATCAATCCTGCCTACTTAATGGGACCTCTGTAAAAACTCAAAATGTGGGCTTCAGAGAGCTTCCGGGTTGGTGAATCCATGTGCCAGGAGGGTGCACCCCCAAACTCCACCAGGACAGAAGCTGCTGCTCTCGAGACCCTTGTGGACCTCACTCTATGTGCCTCGTCACCTTGCTGCTCATCTGTACCCTTTATAATAAACAGGTAAAGACAGATACAGTGTTTCCGAGTTCTAGCTGCCCTTACAGCGGACTGTCCGAACCTGAGGGGAGGTCATGGGAACGGTGGATGTGGAGCCACGTTGGACAGAAGTGCGGGTGCCCTGGGGACCCCACCCCTAATTGCGGGGCCGTCTTGTGGGACTGAGCCCTTAACCTGCGGGCTCTGCGTCGCTGCCAGTGGTCAGTGTCAGGATTGAACTGTAGGACACCCAGAGGGAGCACTGCTTGCTGTGGAAAACCCCCTCTTCGGGTGTCAGAAGTATTAGAGAGAGGGTTTTCCTTTAGCGAGGCAGGAGGGGAGGGAGGAAGACGGAGAGAGAGGAGAGAAAGACAGGAGGAGAGAGAAGAGGGTAAAGCCCCACCCTGTCCCTTTTGCTTCAGGTGAGAAGGCCAAGGTTAGAGAGGGAGGCGGCCAACTCCTCCTGGTCGCCTGGGGCAAGTGGCTGTGGACTCCCAGTGCAGTGCTCCTCCTGGACCTTGTGTGTTTAGGAAGCTCCTAGGGTCCCTGCCCTCCTCTCTGTCTGCGGGCCTGGGTGGCGACCGTCCCTGCCCTCCCTTGGCCCCATGGGCAGAGGGACTTCCCCACAGCGGGGTGGCACCATTCGGGGGGTGGTGGGTGACACCAGGGGATCCATGGGGACGTGTGTCATGTCCCCGTACTGAGAGCCACCCACCCAGACAAGGGCTACACCATGGCCATCGCCTGCTGGGAGCTTACAGGGGGAGCCCCATAAAGGCCGAGTGAGCAAGGCCTGCCAGGGAGACGAGAGGGACAGGTGTGGGAGCGCACGGCGGGGGTGCGGGCGAGTGGTGTCCGAGCACCCAGAGCAGGACGGTCTTATAGGCCACCTGGTCCTACCCCTGCCTTCTAGCCAACGGTGGCTTCACATTCCACGCAGCGCGGCACAAAGCGGGACCACGTGGAGGACACACCTGCCCCAGTGCTCCCCCCACCCCCCATGTGCAGAGAGGGCTGACATGCGTTCTGGGCCCTGCGCGATCCTGGGTGCCGGGGACCCACAGAGGGGCCGGCGCAGTCCTGCCCCCCCACCCCGGGGAACAGACACAGACAAGGCGCATCAAATGCAGGATGTGCAGCAAAAAGGAGCCCATCAGGGCTCTGGGGACCCCTCCTGGCCCAGCCTGAGTCTCGAGGAACAAGTGGGAGTCTACTCCACAAACACGCAAAGGGCACATCAGGCAGAGGGCCCAGCACCAAGGCCAGGGCTCTGGGCGCAGTCTGTGGGGAACATGCAGCACGTGGGGCCGCCGGCCACTCTCCCAGGTCTTCCCTGCAGGGTCCCCCCTGCCCACCCCGCCGCATCCCACAGGTGAGTCGAGTTGGGGCTCTGCCATCAGTTCCGCCCCCTGGAAAAGTCTGGAAGGGCAATATTGACAGAACCACCCCCTACCCAGACAGGAGATGACATGAGCGCGGCCGGTGAATGGGTGCCAGCATATGGCTCCTGCTGTCATGTTAGGGAACACGAGTGATTGCCACGTAATGAGATGCTCAACACACTGCCGAGGCCACGCAGCGGGCCGCACCGCCCACTCACCATATCTGCTGTTAAACAGGATCTGCACGCACTCCCGGAGCGTGTTGATGTCCTCGGTTTCCTTTATGAAGGCGTCCCACTTCTCTATCAAAACACAAGAGGTACGAGTGAGGGCGGGTCGCGGCAGGGAACCCACGGCCCGGCCGCCTCCCCCTCCACTGGACCCTCCTAGCTGGGCCCGGGGGCCCCGGAGACGGCCACACTGGAGGCCACCAGGCTCTCTCCTCCAGAGTCCCACAGAGGGGCTCAGCTCTTCCGCTCACTCCCGCCTCGGCCCTTGACATCCCAGCCTCCTCCAGGAGGCAACCCTGCCCAAATCCAGGGTGCTTGGGTGGTCCCCCCACCGCCGCACCCTGCTCTCTTCTCTCACCTCTGTCAGCCCCCAGGAGCAGTGCGGATTACGCAAGCTCAGCCTGGCCCTCCTGGGTGTCTCCTGCCCCCATAGGCAGGGGGTGTGAGTAAAGAGACACAGAGTCCTGGTCTCAAAGGCACTAACCCTCATGCCTTGTACACCCGGCCTTGGCCCTGTGGCCTCGCTCAAACCCCCAGCCCTGCTGGCCTCTTCCACGAAACCAGAGCCTCTGCCTCAATTTACTATTAATAACTAGAGTCACCATTTGGTTCATTATGATACCATTATAAATGCCATCTTTAATTTATTTACTTTATTATTTTTGTTGTTTAAAAGATTTTGTCAGAAAAAGAGAGAGAGAGAGCAAGAGCGAGCACAGCAGGGGAAGGGGCAGCCAGAGAGAAGCAGGCTCCCCACTGAGCAAGGAGCCCAAAGTGGAGCTCGATCTCAGGACCCTGGGATCATGACCTGAGCCGAAGGCAGATGTTTCACCAATTGAGCCACCCAGGGTTCCCCCATCTTTAATTAATTATTAAGAGCTTATTTGTCCTGAGTATTTTATACAGAATATCCTATTTAATCCCTCATGATATCTTTAAGCATAGACAGTATCCCCATTTTTCAGGTAGGAAAACCAGGCTCAGAGAGGCTGAGTATCTCTCCTGAGATCACCCAGCGAGCACCCAGTGAGATTCTACCGCAGCTGGTACTGCTTGCCCACCATGGCCTCCCGAGATGCCACTGCACCTGAATCTCCAGGTCCCCTCCCTGCCACGGATGGACCCTGTTTGGGACAGTGGGGGGGTCTCCACTCTGATCCCAGGGGACTAGGTCTTCTTAAAGAGCCTCTCACTGAAGGCGAGGCCAAGACCCCCACCAGGCATAATTGCCGGAGAGTCTCCCTTCCTCCCTTTTGGTATACAGGAATCCCAAATACGGTGTGGTACTTTTAAAACCCATCCACATAATTTTTTGATCCTCTCGTCTTCAAATGGCCTTCAGCAGCCGCTGCCGGCATCCTGAGTCCAACCTCATGAGAAAGAGATCCTGAGCCAGAAGCACCCAGCTAAGCTTCTCCTGAATTCCGGACCCACACAAACTATAATGCGTAAACGCTCACTGTTTTGAGCTAAGTCCTGGGGCAGCTTGCTACACAGCAATACCCAACTGTTACACTCTGGTTTTACTCACACGTCCCTTGTGCGGAGCCGTCCCTCCTTTCTCCCACGAAGACCCAGTGGACGCATTTCCATTTCAGGACACACCACCCCCAGCCCCGGACCCCCCACTCTGGTTGGGGTGCTGCTGTGGACACCGTCCTACCTGACTTGTCATGGACAATGGAGAAGAGGATGCGCTTTGAGGCGTGGACGTTCTGGATGAGAGGACCACCGGGCCCGGGGGGCTTCTGTCCTGGACAAGGGAGAGGAAAGGTACAGGTTCAAGGTGGGCCCCCAGATCTGGCCTGGGTGCAGAGACGCTGGCTCTGGGGTAACAGTCTCATCCACCAAGGAGACCCCCGAACTCAGCCCTGGGGTCGTAAACTCAAGACAAGTTCCCTGCCCAGAGGCCTGAGACATTCTTTGGCAGAGTCTGCTCTCCAAACGGCAGATCAGGGAGGCCAGGATGACGATGTCCGAGGACAGGTGGGGACCCCCATTTAGGTGTCTAAGTCCCACTCCGCTGCTCAGCCCAACATCTGATGGGAAAGGCGGGGGAGGGAAGTCCCTTTTGCTCCTTCTCCTAACGGTAAGTACAACTTATAAGCACCTACTACGCACCAAACACTGGACTCTGCTTTAATACAGCAGCTCTCAAGGCTGAACACCCAGTGGAGCCACCTGGCCGATTTAAATACACAGATGGCTGGGCCCCCAGCCGCCCCCTAAGCTTCAGATTCAGCAGGATGGCAGCAGGGCCTGAGAATGTGCATTTCTAACTTGCCTTGTCATTTGACCGTGGTAATAACCTCGTGAGAGGTCCTACTGGCATCTCGACTTTAAAGCTGAGGAAACTGAGGCTCAGGGAGGTAGAGATTTGCTGTGGGACACACAGCCTGGTGGAAGAGCCAGGACAGGAACGTAAGTCTTTCTCACACCCAGTTGTTCCTTCCCCTATGCTTTCAGTACCCCTAATCCAGGCTGGGTATGTCGTCAGTGCTCATTAAATGCTTGTGACTGATTAGCCTGCTTACTCCCTCCACAGACTCCTCTGTGGGGTGCCCTCGAACATCTCTCGGTCCCAGGCCAATGATACTGTTCACAGAGGTCCTGTCCCAGCCCCTTGTCCCGACATGCCTCCTTTAGCCTGGAGTGGGCCTGAGCACCCCCATCTGCCCAGGGAGGGCGCCCCCCCGGAGTGATCTCTGTCCCACCCCTGGCATCAGGGGTCCCAGCAGCACCTTACCACAGCACTCGGGGAAGTCTTGGGCCCCAGAGGCCTTGGGCTCAGGCCCGGGCCGGCCAAGGCCCAGGTCGCTGGGGGCAAGTGGGCAGGCGGGGGCCTCCTGCTTGAGCTCTCTCGTGGTGTGGTTAGGGAGTGAGGTGCTGTACAGAAAGCTGGCCACAGTGGACGAGGTGCCGGTGGGGGGTAGGTCCTGGGGTGGCCCCTTGGGGGCCTGGCCGTGCAGGCCGCAGTCCCGAGACCCCTTGGCTATCAGGGAGACACCGTTCAGCTCCACTAGGGCCTTCGAGTCCCGCCCGCCATCCTCAAGCGGCCTGGGTGAACGAGAGAAGGACACGTGACAGCTTTATACGCCTGGCCAGCCAGGCCCCAGCCCGCCCTCTGCACAACATGATGGCCTGTGAGGTACACGGGCCAGGAGCTGGTCCCCATTTTACAGCTGGGGGTCCAGGCCCGGGGCGGGGTTGTGATGTGCCCAGGGCCACACGGCTGGGCCACTAGAGGAGCTGGGCCCTGCCCCTCGGCCCCCGTGCGTCCCACGCCCCCATCCCGTGCTCAGATCATGCTCTATGCCTGGGCATCTGCCTCACTTCCATTGCCGGACTGGGAGCTTTTACAACCGGGGTCCCCCGCGGGTGTCTGAAGTCCCCTCCCCGTGACTGGGTGAGTGGCCCCAGGCTGAGCCAGCATGGGAGCAGATCACCCTCCCTAGCCTGTCCTGGCCTGACCCTCATGGTCCAGCCACCCTCCCTGGGCCCACTCCCAGGCTGACTACCTCACTCACCTCTTGAGCTTGAAGCGGATCCGGTGGCTATGCTCCAGGATGGCCATGAGGGCCTTGGGGTCATAGTCGGCCGGCCTCCGGAAGGCCAGGCCCTCGGGGAGCCCCTGCACGGCCAGCAGCCCCGGCTCCCTGAGCAGCCTCTCATAGGGCAGGGGCACCACGCTGGCCCTTCCCAGGGCCTCGCCTGTGGGGGAGGGGGTCGAGGAGAGGGTCTAGTATGAGAGGGCAGCCAGGCTGGGCCGGGGGCCAGCCTTGCCCCAGAGCTGGGGCCATGTTAGGTCACTCCCTGTGGTGCCGGGTTCCCAGGAAACTGGACCCCATGGGCCCCTTCCCTGCGAACGTCCCACAGAACAAGGCCCTGCAGGCTGAGCGGGGCAGGTGAGCGCTGGAGGCAGGCCCCTCTGTCTGCACCTGAGGGCCGGGGTTCCCCCATGGCCGGGGTTCCCAGCTTCTCTCGCCATTCTCCCCTCTCTGGGCACCTGGGTGGAGGGCAGAGCAGGGCGCGGGGCTGTGGGCAGGAGCTCAGGAGGAGCCACGGGGGAGAGAGAAAGGAGGGCGGCAGAGACGGCAGGGAAAAGAGCCACAGGGCGGAAGGGAGGAGGAGAGGGAGGTGAGAGGAAATGGGAAGAGCAGATTCAGAAAGAGAGGAAGCAGATAGACAAAAGGTGGTGGGGATGAGGAAGGGGTGAGTGGAGGGGAGACTGACTGGGGACTGACGGGGTGGGATGGCCGAGGGGCCTGGGCTCAGGAACGCCTGTTGTCACTCCCACACTGCAGCCCCTCCCGGAGCCAGAAAGAGGCCGCTCACCTCAGATGTCGCCCGAGGTGTGCAACTGGGGGGGTGGGGGGCAGGGCAGAGTGGGCAGGGGTGCGGGGGGGGGGTTGAGGGCACGAACCCTGTAGCTGGCAAAGCCAACCACATGTGACAAGTCCTCCCATCCCAGGTGACCAGTGTGCCCACCCCGGGCCTCTGGGCCTCCCATCCCACCTAGGCCTCCCCCTCCTGACAGCAGGAGGTTCCTCAGACCTTTGCTCCACAGAACCAAAGGCTGCAGTACAGAAAGGAAGAAAGTCAGAGCTGGGACCCTTAGGGACCAAAGGGACCTGCCCAAGGTCACCTGGAGACCACGACGGCTACCACTGGGCCAGAGATTCTGCAACTGGCCACTTGTGAGGGAGGCTAGGCCTGCCCACCTCCCCCAGCCCTCAGAGGAAGACTTGGCTAACTAGCGAAGTTAGCTCTCACTCAGTCATTCAACAAACACCCTGCCGCTGTCGGCCGCTGTCGCTAGGGTTGGTGGAAGGGGCAGGCACAGACCCCGGTCCCAGAGGGCACTGGGCTAGTGAGTGGTCAGAGCACAGTGGGTGCCCCTAGGGGGGCACTGAGCCAGTAGCGCGGGCTTCCCAGAGCTGAGCCTTAGAAAATAACGCGGTGTCCGCCGGACAGAGGGGAAGGCAGTCGCGAAAGGCACAGTGGTGCAGAGGCGAGGTGTGAAATGGAGCCAGAGTGGGCCGGAGAACAGGAAGCGGTTTCGTGAGGCAAGGCAGCATGGCTGGAGGGGAGCAGGGACCGGCCACTGTGGGGAGGGCGACGGGGAGCCCCCGAGGCCGTGGAAAGAAGAGCTTTCTGGTCAGACTTGTGCTTTAGGAAGACGGCCTTGGTCACAGGGCAGGTGGGGACAACAGGGAGCCGGCCTGGAGGCAAGGAGACCAGGGCGAGCCCAGGGCCATTTCCAGGCGAAAGGTGGCAGCGACCAGGGGCCAGGGCCGGCCCGGGGCGGTGTGGACGGCGGTTCAGGAAATGGGGCTGGGGCAGAAGAGCCATGCCTGGGGATGCAAGATGAGGGAGGGGCCGCCTCAGCAGGGCGGGGACGGGGGCTCCCACCCGCCTGGGGGCCCCAAATGGAATGAGGAAGGATCTTACTATAAAGAACATCAAACACCTCCTCTACCATCTTCCGTAGAAGGTACACGTCCGAGCCATGCTCCAGGGAAGACCGAGGGATGTTCCGGCCGCCACCCTCGCCCCGCGACACCTTCTTGGGATGCTCTGTCTCTGGCTCCTTCCAGGGGGCCCCTCCTGTGGGACACAGAGCATGCCGGGCCAGGATGAGCACCTGTCTCACCCCTGCCCAGTGAGCTGAGATGTCCCTGCCCCGTGCTGAACCCTGCAGCGGGGCACTCAACATGGAGTAGAAAATGAAGGAAGGAAGGAAGGAATGAAGGAATGGAGGAATGAATGACGAGTGAGCAAGCCCTGCCCCAACCCCCTGCCCAGGGCCAAGGCTGGTCATCTCTGAGTTCCCAGTGCCTCGCACAGGGCTTGGGTCTCATCCTGGTCACCTCTAACTTGCTGTGTGACCTTGGGCAAGTCCCTTCCCTCTCTGGGCCTCAGTCTGCGAGCTCTCATAGAAGACCAGCTGGCGTGGCTCAGAACCGGGGTTCAGCCAATGTCTGTTCCGTGCACCCCTTTCTGTGCTCCAACCCCAATGCTGTCTTAAACAGTCGAGGCCCCAGTTTTCCGCTCTGCCCCGTGAGGAGACAATGGGGACCCCAGCAGGAGGCCAAGGGGCTGCAAAGAGGCAAGTTCATGCCAGGCTGGGCCAGGGTGGGGCCCTGGGAGTGTCAGTGGACCCCTGGATAGGGAGATGCTAGACACTGCACTGGAAAGGGGACGAGGGGAGGGCCCGGAGGCCCCCTCGCAGCTGGGAGCCTGCTCCTCTCCGGGGATCTGCGGAGCTTGAAATAAACCAGCTATAAATAGTCGCCCTGCTGGGCTCGGGAAGCCAGGTGCACCTTCCGCAGGCCCCAGCCTCGCCAGCCTGGGGCCACAGGACCCGGCCACTGTCTATTCTACCCTGGGCCAGCCCCCACCCAACCTCGGAGAGCTGGGCGGGGGCGGGAGCGGCTGGGGAAGCAGCCGGACCCCAGTGATGACATGCCCAGTGCTGGGGGCAAGCCTTCCCCGAAACGGCTGATGGAGGCCCCAGACCCCGGGTGTAACGCAGACGTTAATAATGGCAAGGACAATGGCTAGCATTTACTGTGTGTGAACCCAATCTCAGGCACTGTTCTCGCCTGTATGAGATCGACTTAATCCTCAGATCGACCCTCGAGGAGGGCAGCACTGTCCTCCCCTTTCATAGACAAGAAGGTTGAGGCCCAGCAGCCGGCAGGTGGCAGAGCCGGGACGGAGCCCCAGACGCCTGCCTTCAGGGCCTGCTCTTAACCCTAAGAGCTCAGAGTCCCAACTTGTGGGCTTGAGCAGCTGCTCAGGGACTGGCCTTCAGCGCTGCAGCCAGGCCCTAACCTTGTAGGGCCTAATCCACCAAAAAGGTGAAGATGACGAGCTTACCAGGAGCACGGATGGAAATTTAGGACACGAGAAGCCGGCACAGTGTGGGGAGTAACCACAGGGGTTGGGGCGGTGGGGCGGGGGAGGATTGGCGACTAGGGGTGGGGGGCACAGACAGGGGCCCGGGCAGGCGGGAGGAACGTGGACGCGGAGGCTGGGGAGGCGTCTGCCGGCAGAGGAGAGGAGGGAGGGCCTCCCAGGTGGGGGGACAGCAGGGACAAAGGCAGAGGGGAGCATGCACACAGAGCCGGTGAGCTACCACTCAGCCCAGGACCGCCTGCAGCGAGGGATGCCGGGAGGGGTGACACAGAGGCAGGGGCTGGGTTACGAGGGTCTAAAGGCCCCAACAGTAGTGTTGAGGAGTTGGGGGCTTCAGAATGACCCCCCTGCTTCAGGGCTCCCGGCTCCCAGCTCTGAGTGCTGTTCTCTTTTGCAAGTGACCAGGAACCCCTGGCAGGGCTCCCGGGGGGAGTAGGGGGGGAGCGTCCTGCTACACCTCCCCCATTCTGAAGGGGTGCAGCACAAAGAGCACGGGTTTCAGAACAGAAACCTGGCCTCCGTCATGTGCGGCTGTGTCTCCCTGGGCAAGTGGCTCATGCTCACCGTGCCTCAGTTTCTCCCTTGTAAACTGGGTGCGGTTTCCTGAGCCTGCTGGGGAAAGTGAACAGAGCACGCGGCCTGGCTCAAAGCAGTACTGATCGCAACACCACTAACCGCTCGAGATATCAAGCATTCCCCTCGTGCTGCCGGTGTCCTCAGTCACTTCGTCCCCAAGAGCCACCACGAGGGGGCTCCAGATCGTTACTATAGCAACGACAGTGCCTACCTCACAGGGTTGACGTCGGGATAACTGAGTTAGCGTGGCGAAAAGGGTGCTGCACACAGCAGGTGCTCAATAAGCGTTAGCTGAACAAGGGCACTGGGTCCCTGTGTGTCAGAGGCAACACCAGGCCTCAGGGTCCCCTTCTGCCAACGAGCACGCGGACGTGTCTGGGTCTGGCCCGCCCCGGGGTGGAGTCAGCTGGTCTCTATGGACTGAGGGGCTGCTGGAGAAGTCACGCCCCGGTGACGCCACACTGGGAAGCCCGCACAGCCCCCAACACAAGGCCCCCTGGAATTGCTCTGGGGACCCTCAGGGACCGCAGGCCCCACCCACTGGAGCCCTGGGGTACTCACGGCAGAACCTGAGGAAATCTGACTGCAGCTCGTTCCGTGTGTTCAGGAACATTCTCCCCTTCTCGGTGCCCACCACGAAGGCGCTCTCATCATGGACAGCAACACAGGCCACCTCTGCATTCAGCTTGGAGAGCGCCGAGCACTGCAGGGGGAGCGGGGTATGTGAGCCGAGAGGAGGTCCCCCAGCTCTGGGGGTGGGATGAAGCTCCCAGCTGCCTAAGATCCCACCAGCAGCTCCAGGGAGAGGTCACCCCTCCACGGTTCTCAGTCGGAGTCTGCAGGAGGAAGGAGTGAATGACACCCCCCACCCAAAGCTTGGCCAAGGTCAAGGGAGAAGACAGGTCATGGAGCCCCCAGAAGAACAAAGACACAGGGCCCCTGCCCTTCCCTCCTCCCAGGTCCTCCTGGCTCTAGAGGGGTTCCTGCCTGAGGCTTGGCCCCAGCCCCAGAACAATCCTGTCTGGTTTTCTTAAAGTCCTAAATGAGAGGAGGTGAGGCGGGGCGGCGGGGGCGTCCAGGAGAATCAAGGCTTGAGCAGATCCAGGTTTCAATCCCACATCAGCCACTTCCTGCTGTGGGACTGATGCACGTTACTCCCCTCTCTGGGCCTGATCTGCAGAATGGGGACAGGCAGCCCAGCTCCCAGGCTTTCAATGGGCTTGGCTGTAGGGATTCAGCGAGGCCTGGCAGGCAGGAAGGAATCTCTAAACAGGGGTATCTCCTGTGGGTTCACAAACAGAGGTCATTTTTGCAGCCCCAGACTTGAGGGGTTGGCAGGCCCCCTGCACGGGAAGCCCTAACACAGGGGCCCTGCAACCAAGACCACCAGCATCTCAGACCTCCGACCTAGATCAGCAGAAGATCTCTGCCTGCAAAGCTCTCAGCATGCATTTGGCGCCCTGTAAACACTGGTTTTTATGAGAGTTTGGTAGCGCTCTGTTGGGCAGTCAGGGAGTCTGGCTTCTCATCCCAGTTCTGCTGCTGTGTGACCTAGGACAGGTTCCTCAACCTCTCTGGGCCATAATCATGCCTCTCAGCTTCAGCCCAGAGTCACTCTGCTGAGGAAGCCGGGGACATTGTGGAGCTGAAAGGCCTGTCCCCGGAGACCTCCTACGGTGAAGGGTGTGTGTTGATTTCCTGCTAAGATTAAAATAAAAACCTGCCGCTCGCTCTCCCTGTGGCAATGCTGCAAAACGTTAACAAGCAAAGGAGACAAATAGAGTCAGTTGTTCCCAACACACGAGTGGCCATCCGAGCTGGAGAGATACTTACTTCCCTGTGTGGTCACTCTCCAGGGAATCGGCTTCCCCAGAGGCACAAAGAACGGGGCTTGGAGGAAAGGCCTGGAAGAGGGTCTGCCCCACAGCCCCTGGAGACCACCCAAGGACCCAGGCCCCAGCCCTGGAGGATGCCAGCATCCAGTCACTGCCGAGCAAGGGTCATCATCACCCTTGGGGTCCGTCAGGAAACCCAGGAAGGGACCTAAGGACAGGGGAGCAGGTCTCATCCCCGCCACCAGGCGAGCTACGGGGGCCCTGCTCCTCCTCCGAGCCTCTGTAACGCCCTCTAGAGCAGTGCTGCCCAACAGAACTTTCTATGAGGATGGAAAAGCTCTGTCGGGGCGCCTGGGTGGCTCAGTCTGCCTTCAGCTCAGATCATGATCTTGGGGTCCTGGGATCGGGCCCCGTGTCAGGCTCCCTGCTCAGTGGGGAGCCTGCTTCTCCCTCTCCTTCTGCCCCTTCCCACCCTGCTTGTGCTCTCTCTCTCTCTCTCACTTTCTCTCTCTCAAATAAATGTAATCTTAAAAAACACAAAACACAAAACTGGCCATGCTGTGTGACTCCAGGCAAGGTGCTGCCCTCTCTGAACTCCAATTTCACCATCCTAACATGCAGGGGTGCAGCTAACGGACGCCAGACAGCTTCTAACACCCCCTTACTCTGTCCCAGAACGTCCCCCCCCCCAGGAAAAACCTACAGGAAAATGACATTATAATTTCCTCATTTGGAATAAACCACTGCAGGCTTAGGTACGTAAGCAATCGTGCCAAAGGAGTGATTTACGAGGCGTTTCTCTCTCCCGGGCCCGAGATGCAGTTATAGCTCGTGCTTTAACATCGGGGATTACAGCTTTCTCATGAGTCAGGTCCTTTCCTCGGAGACCTGTGACCTTCCCAGGGATGGGACCTGAATGGCAAAAGGTGATGAAATGAGGATGAGGGGTGAGGGGACCAGGGGCCCAGGGCCAGTGCTGAATTCCAGGGCTGGATTTTCACATCCTTGGCCCCACTCAAGCCTCCCCCTGCCTCCCTCCCCCATGTAGGCAGATGGGGACAGTGAGTCCCAGGGGGTCGAAGACCCCTCCCTCCCTCCCTCCGCCCGAGGTGGCAGAGGTGGGACTCGAGCTCGAAGTCTGCTGACAAAGGCCGGGACTTCCGCCCCTCCGGGGCAGACCGGGGCACTCACCATGGAATCTAACGCAGACACGAGGCTGGTGATGATCTCGTCTTTGCGGGTGAAGGCGGAGCTCCAGCGGTCAGGCCCGCAGCTGTTGGCGGGAATGTCGCAGCGCTTCCCCAACAAGGCCATGGTCACCTGGATGGAGGGAGGCCGCGGAGGTGGGCGTGTGCCCCAGGGCGTGGCCCCCATGCGAATGCCCACCCCAACCCCGCCAGGCCCTCAGAACCCCAGGGCCGCCTCTACTTCCAGGGTGGGATGAACCAAGGGCTGGCCTCCCCTTTCCCCAAGGGGTTAGACGCATGAAGGCATTAGAGCCCCCCCGCAGGGCCTAGTTAGGGAGGAGGCCGCACACAGCTCCGGGCAGGCACGGGCACACGTGGCAGGGTAACTGAGGAGTGTGCTCGCTCCACGGCATGTCCCCCAATCTGCAACTCCAGGGCTGAGCCCAGTACCATGACCAGTCCTCCTAGCACCTCAACTGCCAACTTTCCCCTGCACGTAGCTCTGGCCGTGGCTCTCCCTTGCTCACACACCCTCCATGGCTCCCTACTGCCCACGTTAGCTCTGCACTCCTGCCCCTCGCCCAACTCCCCCTCTACACCCCACACTCCGGGTGCTCTAAGAATCACCGTCCCCCAAACATACCCACGTCCTTCATGGGGCCCCAACTGTCACAGGTTTCCCTCTCCCTGACCCGAGTGGCCTTTGGGTTCCTCTGTCATCTGCCGACAGCCCACTCAGCTTTTAATTGTCACCCCTGCTGAGAGGGTGCCCTCAATGGCCCCACCTCCTGCCCCTTCCCGCCCTGGCTGGGCCAGCTGTCCTGGCTGGCCTCCCACATGTCCCCAGGCTCCTCTGTCACAGCTTTCTACCAAGCTGCAATGGGCAAGGCCACTGTCCCGAGGCCCGCGAGCCCCAGTCTCAGAGGTTCAGAAAGATAGTGGAGGCCACTTCATCTCAGGACAGGGTTCCCCCAAGACAGGACTTTGCCCCATTGTCATGAGGCTCCTGGAGGACAGAGGTGCACCCTCCCCTTGCTGGAGTGCCCTCAGACCAGGGCCCAATGCCAGGGCTCGAGGCAGGGGACAGGCCTGCTGCCCTTGCACCACCTGGTCCAGCCTGGGCACCCACTAGACACAAAGGTCAGCCTCTCCTGCATCCGGTTCCGTCCTGCCCCTCCCCTACCAGAACCCGAGGAGGCAGGTCCGGGGGGCCACCCACAGGCTGCCCCAGTGCCCTTCCTCGAAGGCAGGGACCCTCGGTTTCCCTCTCTGGGCTCAGCTCCCCTAATGCTCTGTGCACGGGCCCCAGGCCAGGTGCTGGCAACCAGGTCAGGGGTGCGAGCAGGGAGCAGGGCTGAGGGCCTCAGAGTCTATGGATCCTGGCCTCCCTCCTTCCTGCTGATGGGGGGTGGGGGCACCGGGCAGGCTGACAGCTAGGCCCGATGTCTTAAAGGGTGCCAAGCCCAGAGTGTCTTCTGCCACCGCAGCTGCCCCCTGGACCATAAGCTCTGTGAGGGCAGGGACCGGCTTGCCAGTCACTGCTGCACCCCCAGGGCCCAGCTCAGGGCCCGCCGTGCGCAACGGGCCAAGGCGGGGCGCGGTCCACACCACAGACTGGAGGCCTTTCGTGAGTCGTGGAACCGGTGATACGGAACGAGTGCATCACACATAACAAGGTGCGAAGTGTCCCAACTGCTGTTGTGGAAACATACAAAGGAATTAGGAAAGCACTCGAGCTTGGCTCCCACCTCAGGTCTGGCCCGAGTCTGCTATTTGGCTGTGAATAAATATTGATTTTAACAACTGGCCAGTCAGCAGTTGGCCAACATGTGAATTGGGTTCACTTCGAAATGTTTACAAGATGTATTTCTTCAACCAGGTTGCAATTTTATAAATGTTTGAAGTCCACAGCATTAAGGGATGTGTGACAGGCCATGTAGGGGACATCCTCATGGGGGCCACAGGCAGCCGGTGGCCAGAGCCTGGGGCCTTGTGCGGCACAAAGCCCACTGGAGGGTCCACCGTGTGACCAGCGGAGAGGTTTGCCTGCCTGGGGCGCTTGAAGGCTTCTCCCCTCCCTTCAGCCACCCCCTCGAGCCATTCCCAGAAAGACCTCAGCCTGCCAGCCTCCCGGCCCAAATTGAATCAGGGCAAAGCAGGAGGCACCAGACAGCCCTGGCCTCCGGGCCGCCCCAGACAGCTGGTGGCTCCTTCCTGCAAAGTCCTAATCCATTTAGGAAGGAACCAGGGACGCAGGGAGGGAAGGATGGAGGGAGGGAGGGAGGGAGGGAGGGAGGGAGGGAGGGAGGAAAGGGGGGCTCGGCTTGGGCTAGCCCCCAGCTCCTTGTCCGGGGGAAGGTGGATGCACTTCGGGAGGCGGCAGAAGACCCTCCTGCAAAGGCCCGGGGCCTCTGGGAGGGGGCGGGCTCCATGCGGCTGGAGCAGCTGGGCATGGGCCAGAGGCGCAAGAGCCCTGGGGCCGGGAAGAAAACCACCCCATAAAACCAACAAACTATGCAGAATAGAGAACAGGAAGATGAGAGCAGTAAACCAGGAGGCACTGAGTGGCCAGCATAAACAGAAGAGCGTCCCGGGGGTCAGGGGGTCGAAAGGGCGGTGAGGACGGGAGCCACTGTGGAGCCCTCGGGCGCACAGCACAGAGGCTAGGGCTGGGCAAGGCTGGAGGCACCCAAGTGCTGCTCTGGGGCACCCAGGGGAGGACACGAGAAGCGTCACATCGGGGAACAGGCAGCTGGCTCCTGAAGCAGGGCATAGGTGGGGAGCAACTGTCAGCGACCCTTGGGTTCCTCGGTGGACAAGGCCTGCAAGGGCCAGGAGGCGAGCAGGGATGCTGTGAGCAAGCATCCTCTCTCCCCCGACAGACACTTCTCCCGAGGCTGCCAGGGGGCCACCCACCTGGCTTACCTCCCACCTCCCGGACATTTGCCCTGCTGGCTATGACCAAAACCCAACCGCCGGCACCGACCGCTAACCCCACCTCGGGCACTGATCGCTAACCCGACCTCTGGCACCGACCGCTAACGCTGACCTCCGGCACCGACCGCTAACGCTGACCTCCGGCACTGACCGCTAACCCGACCTCGGGCACCGACCGCTAACCCGACCTCCGGCACCGACCGCTAACGCTGACCTCGGGCACCGACCGCTAACCCAACCTCGGGCACCGATCGCTAACCCGACCTCCGGCACCGACCGCTAACCCGACCTCCGGCACCGACCGCTAACCCTGACCTCCTGCACCGACCGCTAACCCGACCTCAGGCACCGACCGCTAACCCTGAC
>NW_023270763.1:10188839-10203975 GCF_011800145.1 Mirounga leonina | reverse complement strand
TGCACCGACCGCTAACCCGACCTCAGGCACCGACCGCTAACCCTGACTGCTAACCCAACCGCTGGCAGGCTGTGGCTCGGTCCTGGCCCCTCCTCTTCCCCGTCCAATTCTGTCCCTCTCTGCCAGGCAATCTTTTGGCTTAATGTCACCTGGAGGCTGGTGACTATCGGTTTCTCTCCCTCCCCTCTCCCTGAACGCCACCTCCTCTGCCGCCTCCTCCTTTTCAATGTCTAAGAAGCAACTCACCGGGAGCAGGCCCCACGTTTCCCACTCAGACCTGCTCCTCCCCAGCGAGCCACTCGGGTACTCGGGCTCACACTGAGGCCTCGTCCCCGGCTCCCTTGTCCCTCGCTTCTAAAACGATGCAGGGAGAATGCCGCCCATGTGGCTCCGGAAAGCACCCAGATCTGTCCGCCTCTCATCACCGCCAGGCCCCCTCCCCACCCAGGCCACCATCCTTGCTCGCCCACTCCATGGCCAGGCCTCCTCGCTGGCCTCCCTGCCCTTCTCTCGTCGCCACGGTCCCTCCTGCCAAGAGCAGCCACGTCAGTCTCACGCCACTGTCCTGCTTGGAAGAGTCGAAGTAACAGCTCTGAGCATAGGTGCTGTGTGAGCCGGGCCCACCTGCCTTCTCTGGCCCATTGGCCCTCTCCGCTCCGCGCTGGGCTCTGGCTCCATCCTCCTCGTGTCCCTCACATGCCACCTGCACTCCCCTCTCCGGGCCTTATGCCTGTGGTTCCCCCCGTGCAGCGGGCTCTTCCAGGCCTGCCCCTCGCTCCATCAACCCCGACCCCCAGCTCCTCTGCACCCCGTCCCTGACCGCATAGCAGACCCCTCACACCAGCTCCCCGTCTCTTCTTTTCCGCACAGAATCTGCTGCCATCTGAAGGGACTTGCTCATGTGCTTCTCGCCCGACTTCCCCAGCAGGAATGGGGGCCCTGGGGGGGCCGGGGCCGCGCCTGCCAGGTTCACGGGATGCCCGCTGCCTCGAACGCCTGCTTGGGTTTTCATGGGCATGCAACAAATATTCATGGAACTAGCCAGTGTGACGGGTGGCAGGAACTGGGACGGTCACAAGCTATACGCAGAGTGACAAGTTTGGGCTTGGAAGGCTCTCAAAAAATAAAAAAAATTAAAAAATAAAGGCAATGTGCGACACGGCAAGTCTGGATGCATTCGGATCGCAGAGGAACGGTCCAGGAACTGAAAGTGACGGAGGCTGCTGGGTCAGCCAGGCGTCCTGGACAGGTGCTCCTCTCGCGGCTCAGGACCCCAGCACCAGCGCCCGTGGACACTGGTCTGGGGTGGGGCACCAGTGTGTGTCACCCTCTCTGCTTCTGTGATCCTCCATCACAGAGGCAAGGACCCCCAGCCGGTGGGTACTGAGGATAAGGTCGGTATGTCTGTCTGTCTGTTCTCAGGCCTGCTCCTGTCCTTCAAGAAGTGGCAGGAGAACTGTAATCCTCACACTCACCAGGATGGGGGCGGGGGGAGGACAGAAAGATCAGCTGATTGAAGCCATGGCTGATGCACAGCTAGGCTGATCAGCTTGCCCTGGTTCGCTCCGAACCTCTCTGAGTTTAGCACAGGAAGTACCCTGTCCTGGGAGACCCCTCAATCCCAGGCAAACGGAGACCGCTGGTCACCCCACGACACAGGGACCAAGAGGCCCATATGCCCCTCCCACATGCTGAGAACAAGACGGACAGACGGGAAGGCGAAGTGATGGACACTAGGGCCTGTCCTCAGGTCCAAAATATCAATTTTGGGACTCCTGGGTGGCTCAGTCGGTTAAGCATTTGCCTTCAGCTCAGGTCATGATCTCGGGGTCCTGGGATCGAGCCCTGCGTCTGGTTCCCTGCTCAGCGGGGGGTCTGCTTCTCCCTCTCCCTCTGCCTGCCTCTCTGCCTACTTGTGATCTCTCTGTCAAATAAATAAATAAAATCTTTAAAAAAAAATCAGTATTACCTAATCAGGTGAGAGATGGGCTGGGCGGTTCCTGGGGGAAGGGACAGGCCCTCCTTCTCCAGGGAGATCTCAAGGAGGTGGGGGAAAGCCATTCTCTTGACCTATCTGGAGACCAGATGCGGGCCAGGGTCTTGTTTTATGAAGCACTGAAAGGCAGAGCTGGGGCTAAGTGAAGACCCTGGGTCCCAGGGGAGGCTGACACGCAGGCAGGTACAGCCGGGATGATCTCTGGGCCTGGTTCCAGCTCCAACATCCCGATTCCAGTTTCCGAGCAGCTCTGCTCTTCCTGCCTGATGCCCTCCTCCCCCCACCCCCCCAGCTGGGGACTCCTTGCCCACACAGTGGCAGCTTTGCTGACCGCCGAGAGCTGGAGGCCAGCCCGGTCTCTGAGCCGAAGAGTAGCCAAGCGCTTGTGTGCCCGTCTGAGTCACTACGGCCCCAACCCAGGGCAGACCTGTCTCCAGTTGGGAGGCACCCATGGGGGCCAGGCCCAGAAAGCCCACGGGCACCTCGGCTGGGGTCTCTAATCCCAAACACCTCGCACTGGGCGCTCCAGGCCAGCTAGGAGGCTCGGTGGGAGGTGTCCCTGTGCCTGTCCTTTCCGCTGCCCGTGGCCTGCTTGCCTGGGGAGACAGGTACTCGCTCTGGCGGGTACCTGATCTCTCGCAGTGACGCGCGGCCCAGCGGGAGAAGCGAACGGGGCTGATGGGGTAGGAGGTGGGAGAGGGGTGTGCAAAGCAAAAAAGTCAGGGCTGCAGAGGAACCTCTCGGCCCAGCCCATCTAAAACTCCCCTTCCCCACCAGCATCCGGATGCTCCCTCATCCAAGGGTTCAACCCCCCAACTCCTCCTCCCCTCCTTGCCCTGCTTCCACTACCAGCTCCTCCCTCCCCTCCCGGGCTGAAGATCCAGCCTCATGGCCACCAACCATGGCCGTCCACCAGGGCCCCCTCGGACACTGCTGTCCCATTCATGAGCACTCTGACATCTGTGACCGCTGTCCAGGGAGCAGGCAGGATGGAGGGGACTTGCCCCATTTTAAGGGTGAAGAAACCAAGACCTATAGGACCTTCCTGTTCAAAGGGAGTGACAAAGCCAGGATGACACGTGGGACATCTGATACAACCAGTCCCTTTTTGCTCCTACTTGGGGCAAGAGTCCCCGTTCTGAGGCATGGGGCTCATGGCGGAACCCCAGGCGCGGTGACCAGCCATCAGGGTGGCCGATGAGACCCAAGGAGGCCAGCAGAGAGAGGCTGAGGAAGAGCTTATGTGTTCGATGACAGAAGTCCAGGTGCCCGTCCTCCACACCGTGGGCCCAGGGCTCAGAGTGACACACAGAGGACATCCAAAGGGGCCCAGGCCTCAAACAGCAAGTGCCAAGGAGGTGGGGGTCAGCCGGCCATCCAGGGACCCGGCTGCCCCTCTCCCTGCCAGGGGCTCAGCAGAGGGGAGTGAAGGAGAGAGCGACATGGCTGTTTCCCAAACACCCAGGCCCAGTGAGACCCTGATGTCTGGCTAATTCTCCCACCCACCCTCAATTTCCAGAGTAGGACTTCGAGCCTCGAGCACCCTGACCATAAACCCCAGAGCCAGCATGTGGAAAAGGCGGGATCTCAGCCCACATCCCCCTGAAGAAATCGGGGTCCCTCCGATGCAGCCTTCGACTACTTCCCTCTGGGATGCCAACAGACCAGCGGGTGAGGCCTGGCTGGCAGGGAAAGGGGGGCCCACTCAGCACTAGGCTTCCTCGCCCATGGGGCCCAGGCAGGGAGACCCCAGGAGGGCCTGGGGGAAGTGGGCCTGTCCCCCGAGCCCGGGGCCACCAGTGGCGGGTGCCTTCCCTGGCCAGCGGCCTAACTGGGAATCGAGCCTGCTCACGTGAGTTTCCCCTCAAGTCTGCTGGAGCCTGACAAGTACATGCTTAAGGAATCGGGAGTGTGAGTGGGCATCTGTGTGCGTGTCTGCGTGAGATGTGCAGATGTGATGATACGTGTGTCTGAGAGAGAAAGCACAGCGGTGGAATGCATGGGGATGGGTAAGAAAGGAGACCGTGTGCGCACAACCCACACGGAACGAGAGCAGCCCCCCCACCCCACCCCGGCCATAGTGACAGCATGTGGCCTGGCCCACCAGGCTGGGGAAGGTCCCTTGTCCCCATGGGTTTGGGATTGAACCAAGAAACCAATGCTGAAAGCTCTCCTACAACCAGCATGCTAGGGAGTGGTGAGCTAGGGGCCACCCATGAGCTGGGTCTGCTCCAGCCCCTTCCATATCAGGGGCGTGGGCGCCCCTCCCTTCCTCCTTCCCTTCCACACACTTGTTGATCCCCGAGGGCTACAATGGGTGCTCATCAGCCACCTAGCTGGGCTGTCCTGGGAGAGAGCAGAGAGCACACCTCCACCTGGCTGTCAGCCGGGTCCCGGTCCCCAGGCAGTGCGGTCTGCCAAGCGGGGTGGGGGCAGCCTGCAGAAGCTGAGGCTGGCCTACCTCTCAGGAGGCCCCAGGCAGGACGCTTCCCTGGCCTCCCTTCACCCCAACCTGTTTATTCAATCCTCCTGGGAGCCTACCCCGGGTTAGGCAGACTTGGAAATGACTCAGATGGCCCCACCTGCCCTCCTAGTGCTCACAGGGCCGGCCTGTCCACAGAGAATTATCAGACCATGAAATGAGGACAAGCAGGGAAGCGTGCCCAAGTTACAGAGCTTGACGCCACGGAAAGGGGTTCCTCACATCTTCTGTTTTACTTAGCTTTGGGGGAATAGGGGTCTCCAAACAAGGTTTCCCGGAGTTGATGAATACTGAGATGGGTTTTGAAGGGTGAAAGCACACGTGGAAAGGTGATTTCTGTGGCACAGGGGAGAAGCTTGGCTTGCAGATACACAACCTTCACTCCGTAAGCAAAGGGAAACGTTTGGCTGCACTCACCCACTGTTCACTCTGGAGTGTCAATCCTAAGATTAGAGTGGATGCCAGGACGCAGAGGTATCTGGGCCCCCATGAACCTACCAGCTCCCATGTGCCCCCGCCCCTGACCTGCCGAGAACCGGCCTGTACAAAGAACAGGGCCAAGAAAGGTGTTCGGTGCGGAGAGGCCATTTACGCAGGTTCGGAAGAATCAGACGCAAGAAAAGAGTAGGCGGAGGAGGAGGGGGGTCCTCTGGACAGGGTGCCTCACCAGCAAAGGCACTGAGGCATGAGCCTGCAGGGTGTGGTATGGGGCCCTCCTGGAGGCTGGGAGGGGAGCTGGGGCAGATCCCTGAGCCCTTCCAACATAGACCGAGGTCAGACTCTGAAACCGTCTGGTAGGAAACACCCATGCTCCGCCCCACCCTCAGCCCCAGACCCTGGGCCTGCACCTCAGAGGGCCCCGCTCCGGGCCCCCTCCAAGGGACAGCAGTGTGCAGGCCTAAGAGGACACACTCCACCCGGAGCATGAATCTGCCCCCGAATATATTCTGGGTGCTCAGGCCCCTGGGGTCCACTGGGCAAAGAAATCCCCATTCTGGGCCCCCGGAGGCCGCTTCTCTGGTGTGTCCTCCCCCTGTGGTTCTCAGCATGACAACAAATTATTGGACACATCTCCCAACAAGTGGAGATATCCAGTTCCCCTCCTTCTTGAATACGGGCCTTCATAACTCACTTCTAGCCCACAGCCAGCTGATATCGCCACCACGTGACCTCCAAGCCCAGTCCCCAGAAGGCACTAGGCTTCTCCCGGGCTCTCATGGGAGCTCTGAGCCGACACGTCAGTGGTCCAGCTATCCCGAAGCCACCGTGATAGACCGGGGGTGGGGGGGGATGGAATCTAGTGATTCCTGGGGAGACCCAGCTCTTTCCCAGGCCAGCCGCCAGCAACAAAGAAGTCTCTGAGACACCCCCAACCCCAGCCATCTTCTGACTGCAAGTGCAGGAGATCCTGAGCAAGAACCATCAGGCCGAGTCCCGCCAAGCCCCGAACTGAGAGATGATTAAAGTATGAAATGACTACTGTTTGACAGTGCTGAGTTTGGGGCTACTTGTTACACGGTGACAGGTGACCGATACACCCCACAGGCAGATTAGGCAGCACAGCTGCACCTCCAATGGACAGCTGTTTGGAAGGGTGGCTAGAGCCTGGATAGGTATTTGGGATGCCCCAGCAGCCACCAGAAGCTGGAAGAGGCAAGAGGCGGATTCTCCCCAACAGTCTCTGGAGGGCACACAGCTCTGCTGACACCCTGATTTTGAGCCAGCAGTCCTGATCTGGGTTCTGGCCTCCAGAACTGGGAGCGAATAAGTTTTGGTTGCTTTAAGGCACCAGGTTTATGGCAATTTGTTAGAGGAAATGAATCCAGTACACCTTTGCTCCTCACACCCCACCCCTGAGTCCTGGTCCACGTCCTCAATCCCCTGGACGCATATTCCTCAGCTCAGACCTCAACAGAGCTCAGGCCTGGCTTTGCCGGAAAGTTGGAAACCCCAGAACCACCACTGGAAAGGGCTGGATTTCTCCGGATGCCAGGGGAACGCCTCGGATTCAAGTCTCAGAGCCCTAAGATCCAGCTGGGCCCAAGAGCCAGTTAAAAAAAAAAAAAATTCATTCAACCACGCAAAAGGCAAAGGCAAGAGCACACACCACCCAAACACGGCCCCCGCACCATCCGCCACCATATGCTTGTGTTTCTTGAAAAAGAAGCTTGAGAGAACAAACAAAATTCTCCCCCTGTGGGAGAATTTTCTCCTTCCCAGCAGCCCCGCCCGCCCCCCCAAACTGGATACTTCCTCTCCTCTCCAGGGAGCTCCCCAGTGGAGATGGATGAGCCCGGGGCCTTGAATTCCTGCCCCCTCCCACTGTCCACCATCACTGCATCTGGCAGAGAATACACAGGGCCAAAGCCCTGACTTCCAGTTCTCTCTGCCTGGGAAGGACCCAGGCAGGGGCGGCTGGAGGGGTCTTAAACCAGCCACAGTGCACTGAAAGGCAGTCCGGACTCGGTCAAGACATGGAGTCCCAACCCTGGCTGTGGTCCCTTCCCACCGCTAACAGAGCCTTCCTTGTGTCCTGGCATCTTACAGCAGGTGCTTGGCGGCAGTGAATCCTGGGGATTCTCTATTGCTTAGATCCAGGCAATCCCGTTCCCTTACCTGGGATTGGTTTTAGGAAAAGCATGTAACCCAATTCTGGCCACTACAACTCGAGGGGCTCCTAGGAAAGCTCTCTTTGCTCTTAGAATGTGACTGGAACCAGGGATGTCCTCCCTCTTCTGCATGTGAGTCCCCCAACCATTGAAAGCCACATGGGGACCACGAGAGCAGCCCGCCCAGGAGGTGAAGCCATCACATGGAGGACAACAGCACAGACCCGTGGAAGAACCTGGCCCTTCGTGACTTGGAATCTACCACCTCTGGGTTTCGGCATGGATAATAAATGTCCACATTGCTTAAGCAACCTTTTTTTTTTCTTTTTTAAAGATTTTATTTTTAAGTAATCTCTGCACCCAACGTGGGGCTTGAACTTACAACCCCCGAGATCAAGAGCTGTACGCTCCATCAACTGAGCCAGCCAGGCGCCCCACTTAAGCCACGTTTAATGGAGCGCTCTCTTCCCTGTGGCTGTATAGACAGGTAATCTGTAGCAGGTGCCCACTGCCCAATCCCTGCTGCCCCTATAGGCCAAAGGGACCAGAGTCACCGCTCAGGATGGAGTGCCAGAAAACAGAGGTGCTGGCCCCTCTGAAGACCCTGAGCAGGTGCCCAGGGCTGGGCTGCCCACCTTCAGATGTCCTGTTACAGGAGAAACAGACTCCTCCCTTCTCAAGTCCCCGTTTATCGGGTTACTTGCAACTGAACACATTCCTAATGGAAACAGATTCCACGGGATGCATTTTCAAATTATATTCACTTCTGGCTCCGTCTGAAGCCGTAACTCTTTTATTTTACTGCCTTTTTTATTCCATCTTACTAGAGTTTATGTTTCTTTACGAGTCTTTCAAGTTCCTTCTGAAACAAGGCAGGCTCTAAATAAATGAAAACAAATCAATCCGATCACCTTTTAAAAGCCCTACTGCTATGCACCATTCAAGGAGAGAAAGACCCGCCTTCCAGTCTAGTCTAATGAGCAAGTTATTTAATTCCCCCCGAACCTTGCTCTCCTCATCTGTAAAATGGGGCAACAGTGCAGACCTACCTCACTGCACTGTTGGTGGGGGGAGGTAAATAACTTTAGTTGAAATGGACTCTATCCTTAGAGACCTGAGTCTCTACAACTCTCCTGATAAATGCCACCTTCCCTCAATCCTTGTCACTGAGGAGTTTGTGCAAGCACGAAAATGGAGTTTGTCCTGCTGCAGCCTCTGCACCTGCTTCCTTCTAGCGGGACATCTGGAGACACAGAGGAAGCCTGCCTGCCCTTCCCTCTGCCGTGATCCCACTCACAGTGGAGCTCTCCTGACCCTCGGACGGCCAGGGGTGTTTAGAAGGTAGTGGGGCTCCATCCCATCCCTGGTGTGCACCCAAGGCCGGAAGAAGTCTCAGGTGGATGCTGGATAAATGAACTCAAGCACTAGGTAAGGACTAGAAGAGGTGACTTATCAGATGCATTCCAAGTTGGAGATCTTATAGCAATGTCGGTAGTAATAAAATAATAGTCTCAAAAGAGATACTTATACACCCATGTTCACTGCAGCATTATTTGCAATAGCCAAAAGGTGGGAGTAACCCAAGGGTTCCCTGATGGATGAATGGATAAAGAAGATGTGGTCTATACATACAACAGAATATTTTTCAGAATATTTCTTTTTCAAAGATTTTATTTATTTGTTTGGGGGGGTGTGTGAAGAGCACAAGGAGAGGGACAAGTAGACACCATGCTGAGTACAGAGCCCGACGACGGGGCTCGATCCCACAACCCTGAGATCAGGACCCGAGCCGAAATCAAGAGTTAGACGCTCCACCGACTGAGCCACCCAGGCGCCCCCAGAATATTCTGATTTTCAAACAGGAAGGAAATTCTGGCATATGCGACAACATGAATGGACCTTAAGGACGCCATGCTGACTAAAATAAGCCAGTCACAACACGGCAGATGTATGCCATTCCACTTATATGAGATCCCTAGAGCAGTGGCACTCACAGAGACAGGAAGGAGGATGGTGGGTGCCAGGGGCTCGGGGGTGGGCGAGGGGGACTTCCTGTTTACTGGGGACAGAGTTTCAGTACGGGCAGGTGAGAAAGTTCTGGAGAGGGGCTGCATCAGAACGTCAATGTACCTAACGCTACTGAACTGGACACCTAAAGATGGCTGTGATGGTCAATCCTGTGTGACGGGTATTTTACCCCAATTAAATAATAACAGCCATTTCCTGAGTGTTATCAAGGGACTAGGGTCTGGGGATGCGCATGGCTTCCCCAACCCTTAAGCCCATGACTGACTCTGAGGTCCCACACTAGCCCCAGGCTCACTGGCATCAAAGTATAGATGTCACAGGGATACGGGCTTTAGTTCGACCCAAGGAAACACTTCCAAGCCGGGAGGACTGTCTGAAAGGGCAGAACAGGTGGCCGTGTAGGCACTGAGCTCCCCGTCCCTGGAAGTCTGGGGAAATCGCCCATTTATCAAGACCTTTTGAAGAAGGTCTGTGCATGTTTCTTGAAGGAGAGACTTCCACAAGTCACCTAGCAGGGGGTCATGAGGGCGGGGGTCACGAGGGCAGAGGTCAAGGACAGCTCACATTTGCTTTGGGTAGAAAGTGAGGCCATCGGGAAGGACAGCAAGAGCAAATTCCAACCACTTCGGATAATAAGCTCTTAGCACTTCTAAGTACATGATGTCAAGCATGCAGAGCTGGATGGGCCCCTCGCCCAACCACCTCCATGTGCATCAGAGATCTGGCCCACGCCCCAGATCTCTGCACACCCAGCGCACATTTGCACCATGACGCGACACCCTCTCCCCTGTGCGTAACTGCTATGCTAGGTGCAAATTCTCCCCAATCCACTGGTGCGGCTCCTTTGGGAAATAAACTTGATTTCTTTGTACCTGGGCAACAATTGCAACAGTAGGCATCCTGGTTTTATCGTAGCGCCCACGCGTGCTTGCTTCCAGGGCATTCTCCCTGGGTGCCTGGTCCGTCGAAAAAGACATCAGACACGAACAAACCACAACGACACGCAGCGACACGGCCGAGTCTCTCAAATATGATGAAAGCACCAGGAACCAAAGGTCACACCGTAGGATTCCATTTATGTGCAGCTCAAACACATCCGAACTCCGACGTTCGAAGTCAGGATGCTGGTCATCTGGCTGGAAGGAGGCATGAAAGGGGCTTCTGGGGGCTGGGAATGTTCTGTTCTCCATCTGGGTTGTGACCTGGGTGATTCCGTTTCTAAAAACCTATCGAGCTGCTAACTTATAACGATTAGCTTTTTTTTTTTCCTCAATAAAAAAGTTTTAGGGGGATGCCTGGGTGGCTCAGTCAGTTAAGCGTCTGCCTTTGGCTCAGGTCATGATCCCAGGGTCCTGGAATTGAGCCCCGCATCGGGCTCCCTGCTCAGCGGGAAGCCTGCTTCTCCCTCTCCCACTCCCACCTGCTTGTGCTCGCTCTCTCTCTGACAAATAAATAAAATCTTAAAAAAAAAAAAGTTTTACAAAGATGTCAGATACTGGAATCCCCAGTTAGGCAGCAGACACCAGGACAGCGGTCTTGACAGACCTCCAGAGGGTGAACCGAGCTCCCACCCTGAGACCAGCACTTTCAGTCCTATCACTTTATCCCGAGAAAATTCTCCGAAACATGAAGATTTATGTGAAAGGCGTCTCGCCAAAGCATGTCACACATCCGTAAATACACATGGCACACACACACCAAAGGGTAACAGCAGACCATCCAAAAGCCCCCTGGGGGCTGGAAGCAATGTCATCAGAGTGGCGACCGGCCCCGGGACACATGGAAAAAGCCAGAAACGGGCACCGCACAGACCCTTCACCTCGATGAGCCGGATCCCTGAGGGACCTACCTTCCCTCTGCTTTTCGGTCTTCTGTAAACTCTCTGAGCTAAGGATGTTATCACTTCTGCAATTTGGAAAGAAACAACGGAAAACTCAGTCCTTAGAGCCGCCCCACCCCCAGGACAGGAAAGCAGGCCCGGGGGCCTGGCAAAAGGCAGGAGCAGGGAGCTGAGGGAAGGGGCAGGTCTGTGGCCCGGCCATGGGAAGCCTGCCTCCTCTTAGCCCAAGGGTTCCCGAAGGTACGGCTTTATCCCTCTCGGGTAGAGAGGGGTTCATGAAGCGGGGCGGATGCCCCCCAGACGGGGCTCCCCAGGGCCAGGCTCAGGCCAGGCCTGTGTTCTTGGCACCAAGACAATGAAGGGAGGCCTTCCAGCTCAGTTCTGTTGTGTCTCTGCGCCCCGCAGGAGATGGGGTGCTGCGGGTGGGATGGGGTGGCCGGGCTCCGGTGGGCAGATGGCTCTCCGGGGTCAGGTTTCTGCCCCGTTATTTAAAGCCCGGCTCCCGGCTCCCGGCTCCTGGCGGGCGGGCAGGGGCAGCCGCTGCCTGCGTGACTAGGATGAGAAATCGCAATCCCGACTGGGGTGCCCATGGCAACTGGCGCTGTGGCCTTGGAGACTAATCCCCAGGCTGCCAGTCCGCAGGGGCCTCTCCGGGCGGGGCCCCAGCTCCCTGCGGAGGCCCTTGGCCGGGGAGGGGACCAAGCCCTCTCCCAGCTGAGGACGGGGCATCTGACCTTGCAGGGTCACAAATTCCCAGGGCCATGGCCCCGGCCACACCCCCCAGTCGTGGTCACACATGTGGGATGTGGCCATCACGCACACACACCACCATCACACTTCGTTGGACACAGCATGGAACCCACGGCAGGTGCTCCTGCCCATGAGAGAGTCCCAGGCCGGGGGGAGGAGGGGGCGGACAGGACAACGACAATAAAATAGGCTATTAAGAAAAAAAGATTAAAACACTGTGATACATCTTGATTTAAATGGTGGTTACGTGGGTGTCTACACAGGTAAAAACTCATCATGTTAGATGCCTGAGATTTATGCGTTTTACAGTAAGTTATAAGTCAGTTAAAGGTAAAAATAAACGACTTGCAAGAAGCACAGGCTAGTGGGTGGGGAAGTCCGGGGAGGCTCCCTGGAAGAGGTGACACTTGAGTCAAGCGGAATGTCATGCCACAGGGGCAGCAGGAGTCTGCAGGGCAGGAGCAGAGCCAGGGGAACTGGGCCCAGGCTCTGCTCATCTGCAAAGGGGATGACCACCCTGCCCCCCACAGCGCCCCCCTCCCTGGAAATAAATGCTGAGCAAATACGGCAAGACCCGTTTGAAGGAGTGCCAAATTGCTGGCCGCCCGAGAAACCCAACCACCAGCCCAGCCGCCCACGTGTCTCGGCTGGGCCTGAGCAGGGTGGTGGGTGGGGTGGGTGGGGTGGGGCCTGCTCTGCTCTGCTGGGAAGGGCCAGGTCGGGGCAGGAAGTGGTGGGCAGAGAGACAGGCCCGGCCATGGGGGCCAGGTCAAGGGCCTTAGAAGGTCATCACTGAGGGGGCAGGAATCACTGAAGAGTATGGAGCAGGGGCAAGATGTGGTCAGTTTGGGGGACCCTGGCAGGATTCGGCAGACGTGGATCCAGAGCCGGGGAGCGGGTAGTAACCAAGCTTCTGCAACGGTCCAGGCCAGAGATGGCCAGGTCTGTGGCCGAGGGTAGCAGGAGGATGGAGGAGAGGGTGGCTGTGACCAAGGAAAGGGCAGAGATTTGTGATACCGTGGACAGGGGGAGTCCCGAGGAGGGGCCACCTGGAGGGATGCCCGGGTTTGTGATTCTGATGATGGAGTGGGTGATGGCGCCCCCAGCTCAGCAGGGAATAAAAAGGGGGTACCAAGAGGCAGAGCCTTGGCTCGTGAGGGCCACCTGTAATCTGATCGGGGCTGAGGGCTAGGTGGGGGGGCTCTGGGCTAAAGGCTCAAGATCCGACAGATACAGGAGGAGCAAAGGCCCCCCGGGGACAATGTAGTGGGAGAAGCCAAAGGGAAACTGAGGACGAGGTAAAGTCAGAGAATCAGGGGAGGAAGAAGGATGGGAAATTAGAGGTCAGGAGGCCAGTCAAGGGACCTAGAGCAGCGCAAGGGCTAGGGTGACACATCGGGGGGGTGGGGGGGCAGGGAGTGGGTGCAGAGGGCTCTGAAGGGCTTCATTCTCCAGGAGGAGAAAACCAGAACAAATGGGGTTGGACAGACACACACACGCAGGCCTCCCTGGTCCTTCCAGATGGATCTAACTAAGAGCCTGAGCCAGGAGCCTCTCCACCCAGGCCCTCTCCTGGTCTAGGACGATGGAGGGTCCCCACCCCACTGTGGCTTCATTCCACTGGCTGGGGAGGAGCGCGCAGGACAGGAAAGGCAAACCACAAGCCAGCCCAGGGAGGTGGTGGTCTCACCAGCCACCCCCCCCCGCCCCGCAACAGGACGTGCACACGCAGGGACAGGAATTTTGTTTTGTTTATGGCTATGCCCCCAAACCATACAGGCACTCCATACATACTTGCTTGGTGGGTGAACGAGGAGCTCAAAGGACATCAGAGCGGGGACTGCCAAATGCAGCTTAGCCAAACCAGACCATCCTTGGCCTCCACGGCCCTCCCCGGGCACCTCCAGCCCCACTACGTGGGCTCCCCCTGCCGCCCTGTCTACCCCAGGCTCATTCCTCAGCGTGAGGTGCAGGGAAGTGGCCGGGCTTGGGGGTCAACCTGGGCTGGGCTGGAGTCCCCACCCAGCAACCACCGGACTGTAACGTCAAGGGAGGGTGACGCGCCATGCCTCAGTTTCCTTCCGAGGAAACTGGTGCCACCCACTCTGCTGTCCTCAGCATTTCGAGGACAGCAAGCTACCGTGTGAAGAGCATCTGGCACGGGGCCTGGAGGCCACGGGCGCTCATTAAAGGCACGGCAGCACTGTGTCCTGCCCTGACATCACGGCGTCCCATCAACTCTGGGTTAGCTCATGCGGTAATTCTGATGGGCAGCATACAGACGCTTCTGCTCCCCTGCGTGAGGCGGCCCTGGGTGGGAAACGCAGGCCCGGCACTGGGCTGGGCGTCAGGGGACACCGGCACCTGTCCCCCCGGGGTTCAGGCTGACCCTCGGCAGCTCAGCCACAAGGGGCAAAAGCATGTGTTGGTTCTTAAGCATCCAGAGCGCCTGGGGGCTGGGTATCAGGAGGGGGTGGGAAGAAGCCAGCACTGGGGTGGTGCCAGCCCCTGGGGCGATTGTGTCTCCCGACAGCCCCCCTTGCCAGACGTAAACAGGCCTTCTCAGAAGGATGAGCAATGTGGATAAGGAGCATCAGGCCCTTTCTTGTCGGGAAAAGGCTGGGCGGAAAAAAAAGCTAATCACGGTGGGTGATCTAATCCCAGAGCTCTGGCTCACAGGCTCCCACCCCAGCCAGCCCTCCTGAGCCGGCGCCCTCCCTCCCTCCTCCTACTGCTGGCTATCCCACCCAGCCCAGTCTGCCAGGGGTAGGGGGCAGCGGTCCCAGGGAAGGCCATGCCCTGCTGCAGGTTGGGTGGGGAGACCTGGCTTCTAACTCCAGACACCACCCCAAAATGGGGCTCAACTGCCCCTCTGGAAATTTCTCCGAGGACCTTCTGACCCTCCACCCCAGGTGAAAGGACCACCACGCCCCCTCCCCTGACATCTGGCTGTCACGCCTGCCCTGATCCATGCCAGGGAAGTAATCACAGCCCAACGCCCCCAACCCCACACCTTTGGTTCCTGCTCCTTTAAATCCCAGCGCCACAGCCTGCAGGACCCTTTCCCCCGCACTCCCCATTCAGGAGTTCCCCTGGTCCCAGTCCTGGGCCCAAGCGCCCCTGTGGGCGTGGGCGGCATACCCATCTGTTGGACGCGGGGGCACCAACTCATTACACGGTACTATCAGGACACCTGTATGCCCCAGGCCCGGAACTGGGGGTAAATCAGGCCCGATCCCTGCCCTGGAGCTCCCGGGTGGGGAAAGAGAAGCTAAAAGTTATAAATGGTGACGGCACTCTAGAGAGGAGTCCGTCTCCGTTCAGAGGTCGGTTCATCAGGTATTTGTCCGATACACCTGCCGCCTGGAGCGCTCCAGGCCTGCTCGCTGGCTGTGCGCATGCGTCACAGCTAACCATCCCCCCCCCCCCCC
>NW_023270763.1:10173544-10188739 GCF_011800145.1 Mirounga leonina | reverse complement strand
CACCCCCCCCCCCCCCCCCCCCGCCAGCGCCCCGCCCCACCCACCCCTTCCTTCCTTCCACTAACACTTCAGCATCCACTCAGGCCCACCTGGTTTGCGGGCGGTGGGGAGGGGGGGGCCATGGTACTGAAGTCCCCGCCACCTGCTGGGTCAGGGGCTGGTTCACATTAATGACCTGGTCCCTGGGGGATGACACACTTTATTTTGTGGCTGGAGGGTCTCAGACACGGAGACGCAGGTGCACCAACACCCCCCCAACCCCGTCACAGCTTTCCCACTCCATCACATCGGACGCCCCAGGGTCCCCAGGAGAGAGGCAGGACAGGGCAGGGATCATCACCCGTCCCTCACTGGACAACGGAGGCGCAGTGTGTAGGTGACCTTCCTATGATTGCACAAGAACCCCAGCGGGGGAGCAGGACTCCGTTCACGCTCTGTTTCCCCGGCCTCCCATCCCAAAGCCTATAAGGGCTCGTGTTTAAACACCCACTACTGCCCTGCTCTGTGCTCACCACTCCCTCACTTGGGCGAGGAGAGCTTGACCACCTCGATCCACCAGGGACGAGTCAAGCTCCCCCGAAGCCCTGGCCAGGTGGTAGGATTCCGCAGAGTTCTCCTCCCCGGGGATGGGAAGAACCTGGAGGAGCCCAGCCCAGGCCACACCGTCCCCTCCCTAGAGCCCAACGACCCATGACACAGCAGCCCCTCACCAAAGGCCAGTCCTTGTGAGATCTGGGTCTAGTCAAGGCTCTGCCAACCCAGGGGCTGTGTGATACTGGGCAACTTGCTTCCCCTCTCTGAGCCTCAGTCTCTGCCTCCAGTAAGGACAGACATCCACGGCACCCTGCCCATTCCTCCCTCACAGAGCAGTGGTGGGAGGTGAAAACAAGGCCCAACAGAGCCTTTCTATCCAAACCCTACCTTGGCCTTGGGCCCAGCTGAGACGCCACGTCACATTAAGTTCACCATGACCATCAGCAGCCCCACGACTGCCCCGTGCCGTGCTGTGAGCATGCTTTCAACCCCCTGCAGCAGCCCTAGAGCACCGTGGTTCTCCTCCCATTTGACAGATGAAGACAGGGATGCTCAGAAAGGCTGAGTAACTTGCCCAAGGTCACACAGCCAGAAGAGTCAGGGGCTGGCTTCAAAGCAAAGTCTGCCGGAAGGAGAGAATGTGCACCCAACCCGTGCCAAGGTCCCCGAAGCAGCCCCCCCCAGACAGCCCCCACGCCCAGGCCCAGCTCACTGTCCAGTGACTGCGTGCAGATATTCGCAGAAGGGCTCTCTAACACAAACTCCTTTTCTGCCTCCCCCACAGGGTGAGAAGCTTCAGGAAAGGGGCCAGGCTTCCTGTCTGGGGTCACAGTGAGGCCCAAGGAGAGCTTCCTGGAGGCCCCGTGAGTTCTGAAAACCAGAAGGGACCCCAAAGTATGGAGACATCATTTTGTGAGACAAAGACAGGGCTGAGGGCCCAGGAAAGGGTCCTGTGCTGCCAAGATCATGGGCCTTCCAGGCCCGGGGGGCGGGGGGGGGGTGCCCGGCGGGGAGGTGTTACAGAGAAGGCACGGCACGGATTCCAGGAACTGCCCTCCACACAGACTCCAGACTCTCGGGGTCACCCAGTCTGCCCCCAGCCCCTACCACCCATCTGCAGGAGCACAGAGCCCAATGAATGCATGGGAGCAGGGAATCCCTGGTTTCCTGCCCCAAAAGGAACCCCATCTGAAGCCTGGGATGAGAAAGCCACTCCTCTTCCAAAGCTGTGGCCCCCACAGAGGTGCAGGTTGGTGGGGAGGGGTCCCAGGCCTGACTCCTGACATCCTCATGCCCCTGTCCAGGGCACCCGTTGGCTTTCCAAGGCCTGCAGTGTGAGAACCCTCCTCGTGGGGCTGACGGAGCTCTGAGCTGGCTCTCTGAGGCGGGTGACACAAACCTGGCCGGGAGCCAGCTCCAGCTCCCTGCTGCAGGCTGACCTGCCCGTCCCCTCCCCCAGGCCCACCCTCCCAATAAGTCTCCAGACCTCTCAGCTGCACCTCGAGGCGGAGACACAGCCCACACGGCAGTGACTCAACATCAACGCCAGGATAAACCCAGGGCCTGCATCTGCAAGACCCGGTCCACCTGTCCGAGGAGGGTCAGCACCCAAGACATCCCACCTGCCCCCTGTCTCCTGGGTCTCCTGGGCTCTCTCCTTAAGGAGGTTCTTCCAGATTGTCAACCCCACCCTGCCGACCCCGAGGACCAGGGCTGCTGGGATTTACCCGGACACATAATGGGGCTTTGGGGTTATCCCGATGCCATGGGTTTCCAGGGCAGAAGCCAGCGCCCCTCTCTCTTGCCTGTCCCCGGGGGCCACCAGCCATTCCTATGCATCACCGAAACCAACTACATTCCACCTCCAGCCTGTGCTACACTCCCTTCTTCCTCGTCTGGGGTGTTTTAGAGGCCCTGACCCACCCCCCACCCCTGCCTTTGGCCATACGCTGCCCCAAAGCCTCCCGTCAGCTGTTTGGCCTCAATGTGCCCGCCGAGTCCCCTGGAACAGGCAGATGAGGCTCCAGGTGCCCCCGGGAGGGCAAGGAGTCCCAGCCCACGAGTTGTGAGATGCAGTTTTGGATCCTGATTCTTGTAACTCTGGAATCAGCCAAGTGCCTTCCCAGCCCTGGTCTCAGCCTCCCCATCTGAAAAGGAAAGGTCGTCCACCTATTCTGAGGTCCCTTCCAGTTCTAATGGTTCATGGATCCAAAGCACAGGGCATGGCAGACGCCATCCAGGAAGCTCGGGAACAGCAGAGGAAGGTGGCGGGAGGGGGCACCAGCGAAGATCCCCGGCCCCAGCACTGGGCCTAAGTCCCGTGAGCCAGTCTGAAAGCCCCAAACCCAACAGTTACGGGTCTACGGAGGTAAAGTGGATGGAAAGGCGAACCCTGCATGGGAGTTAATCCTGAAAGGCCAGTTCAGGCTCAGACTGGCTTTTTGAAACTGAGGGGTAACATACACACAGTGAAATCCACGCTCTTTGGCAGTCCTATGAGTTTTTACAAATGCAACCTTCTGTAACTGCTACTGCAATCAAGACACAAGGCAGTCCCATCAGCACCCCAAACTCCACCATGCCCGTCAACCCGCCCCCACGCAACTCCGGATCTGCTCCGTCCCTATAGTTTTGCATTTTCCCAGATGTCGTGCGAACGCAACAGGACCTGGCTTTCTGGGTCTGCCACCTTTCAGCCAGCCTAACGCTCGGGGGAGTCACCCGTGCCGTGTGGATCTAGACCTTGTTTTTTTTTTTTTTTTTTTTTTTAAAGATTTTATTTATTTATTTGAGAAAGAGAATGAGAGACAGAGAGCACCAGAGGGGAGAGGGTCAGAGGGAGAAGCAGACCCCCCACTGAGCAGGGAGCCCGATGCGGGACTCGATCCCGGGACTCCAGGATCATGACCTGAGCCGAAGGCAGTCGCTTAACCAACTGAGCCGCCCAGGCGCCCTAGACCTTGTTGGTTTTTAACACGGACTCATACCCCACGGTCTGAATGTACATACGGGGGTTTGCTTCTCTGTGCACCACCGGCCGGACACTCAGATTGTTTCCAGTGTGGGGCAATGATGAAGAAAGCCACTCCAGATATTTCTCTTCTTCAGGTTCTTATGTAAAGTTTTCGTTTCCCTTGGGTAAATACTGAGGAACAGAACTGCCGGGTCATACGGCGAGCATATGTTTTAACTTTGCAAAAAGCTGCCCCCAAATCCACAGAGACACCATTAGTGGTTGCTAGGGGGCTGGGAGTGGGGGGGAATGGGGAGGGGCTGCTAATGGGTATGGAGTTTCTTTCGGGGGTGATAAAAATTCTTCTGGAATGAGACAGTGGTGACAGCTGTACAGCTTTGTGACTATACTAAAAACCACCGAGTAGAATACTTTAAAATGGTGAATTTTATGATGTGATTATATGTCCACGAAAATAATAAATAAACTGTTTTCCAAAAATGGCCATACCACTTTACTCTCCCACCAGCCGTGTCTGAGGTCTAGCCCAGGCCAGTTTTTTTTTGTTGTTGTTGTTGTTGTTTTTAAAGATTTTACGTATTTATTTGACAGAGACACAGCGAGAGAGGAAACACAAGCAGGGGGAGCAGGGGAGGAAGAAGCAGACTTCCCGGGGAGCAGGGAGCCCGATGTGGGGCTTGATCCCAGGACCCTGGGACCATGACCTGAGCCGAAGGCAGACGCTTAACGACTGAGCCACCCAGGCGCCCCTAGCCCAGGCCAGTTTTAAAGGCAAGACATTCCACAGCTGGTTGCCGGGAAGGGAGAAGCAAAGGCCCTGAGGCAGGATTGAGTGAGCCCTGGGCTACAGGTCTCTGAGGCTGAGCAGAAAGGAGGTCTCTGGATGGGGAGGGGGATAAGGGAGGCATGACAGGTGACTGGCACTGCCCTTCACAAAGTGGGATCCCCTAAGGCCCCAGATGGGCAGTGGTAACTCTGGGCCGCATAAGAGCCAGGCACCCATGATCTAAGTCCCCACCCTACCTGTTGGGGGGTGTTCCATATCCCTCTTCTTGCTCCTGGAAAAATGAAGATGTCCACACTGGTCTGGGCCACAAGGGGCAAAGAAGGGCAAAGTCTGCCCATTAGCATTCCCAATCCCCTTCTTCCCCAAAAGGCATGCCTCTATCTTCCCAGTTCCCTTGTAGTTAGGGGGCACCATAGGACCAAAGTCTGACCTGTGTGAAACCGGATAAGCGCCCAAGGAGAGCATGCGTGAAGGCAAAGCTTTGAGAGTAGAAGCATTCTGCCCTCACTCCTTCTCTCCATCTGGACCATGGCTGTGAGGACTGGAGGGGCTGCAGCTATTTTGTGACCATGAGGCATAAGCGTGAAGACAAAATCAACATCACATGAGGTAGCACTTCACCCTTTCTAGGATGGCTATACTCAAAGACAATACCAAGTGTTGGCAAGGATGTGGAGAAACTGGAACCCGCATACACTACCGGTAGGAGGGTAAAATGGCACAGCCACTTTGGAAAGCAGTCAGGCAGTTCTTCAGTATGTTAACCGCGAAACTGCCATTATGACCCACTATGACCTCCACTCACAGGTGTTTAGCCAAGAGAACAGACAGGATAGTTCACACAAAAGTTCATATACAACCGTTCACAGCAGTGCTATTCGCAACAGCCCGAAAGGGAAATGACCCAAATGTCCCTCAACCGATGAATGGACGGATAAGCAAGAGGTGGTCCATCCACACAAGGGAATATTATTCAGCCATAAAAAGGAACAGACCTCTGACCCCTGCCGCAACATGGATGAACCTCGAAAACGTGATGTGGAGCAAAAGAAGCTGGACGCCGAGGCCACGTATTATAGTATTCCACTGACGTGAAACGTCCAGAATAGGCAAATCTGTAGGGACAGAACGTGAGTCAGTGGTTGCCAGGGTTGGGGGGAGCAGAGGGCTGACTACTTCCTGGGTCAGGATTTCTTTTCCGGGTGATGAAATGCTCTGAAATGAGCGGTGAACACCGCACAACTCCGTGAACGTATGAAAGCACACTTTAGCATATGCTTCCAAGGAAGTAATTTTTAAAGGAACTTAAAACAATCTAACAAGCTAAGGGAGGCAAGGAACTGAGCCCCCGACGGCATCGCTGAGCCCCCATCCCAGCCTCCGGCTGCCTCGCCAAGGACTTCTCCTTGTCCAAGCTGTTCAAGTTGAGGCTTTCGATTACCTGGAGCCAAAGAGTCCTGACCAACAGCCTGGTCCCCCTGGGCCCCCTGCCAGGACTCGAGGGGGCTCTGTACACGGGGCAGCACCTGGGGTAGGCTGGTGGTCGGGATTCAGCGAAACGTCAGGTTATCCCAGTGACCACTGGTGGCCCCCGGAATGCCTGCCACACACACACACACACACGTGCACGCACACAAGCGTGTGTGTCTAAATACCCCAGGGGATTAACTGTCTTGATGCTCCACACTTGTGCTCTCTCCACACACACCAGCTGCCCTTCACGGAGGGGAAACCCCCCCAAACTGGGCTGCACCCAGCCCCAGGAGACACAGTGTCGTCGTCCCCCCCCCAGCCACCCCCCCCCCCCACCACCCGCCAGACGCCCCTGAGAGCCACAGTCGGACCAGCAACCGGGGGAGGATGGGGGTGAGCCAATGAGAATCAGTACCGAAGGGTGGAGAAGGCCCCTGACCTTCCAAGGCCCCACCCCGAGTGCCCTGACACCGGCTTCTAATTCACTTAGCAAGTTTGTACTGGATGCTCACTCTTTGCCAGGCAGGGTGCTGGGTGCTGGGGGCAGGGGGGTGGAGGGACAAGGCACCAAGGCCCAGACCCAACGGAGGGTGACAGACAAGTCCAAGGGCGGTCAGAACACAGGACGTGATGGGGCACCTCGGTGGCTCAGTTGGTTAAGCGACTGCCTTCGGCTCAGGTCATGATCCTGGAGTCCCGGGATCGAGTCCCGCATCGGGCTCCCTGCTCGGCGGGGAGTCTGCTTCTCCCTCTGACCCTCCTCCCTCTCATGCTCTCTGTCTCTCATTGTCTCTCTCACAAATAAATAAATAAAATCTTAAAAAAAAAAAAAATTAAAAAAAATAAAAATAAAAAAAATAAAAAAAAAAAGAACACAGGACGTGATAAGGGCTGTGCTGGGGGACATTCAGGGGTTGTAGGAACACAGAGGAGGGGCATCTAACACAGCCTTGGAAGGGGGCACAGGGAAGGCTTCCAGAGAGAAGGGCCATCTGAGCTGCGACCTGCGAGTAGAAATCAGCCCGATGAAATGGACAGGGCGCATTAAGTACGTTCCAGGGAGAAGCAACACCACACGGGGAAGCCAGACAGAAGCACAGCATGTTCTAGAAACCCAGGGAAGCTCACTGGGCTGGCACGGAAACAGGCAGGGCCTGGCCATGCCCAGTCTGGGAGTGAGGCAACTAGAGGAAGGCTTTCACCTGGACCCAACACAATGCCCCGAGCTGGGCCCCGCCGGGGAAATGCTCACCTGGCCACATGCACAGTCACTGATCACTGTCTCTGGACCCTTAGACTGTCGCGCCCTCCCCCAAACTCCCCGCTCCCTCCCCCCACCCCTGCACTTGCAATGCCCACCAGAGACTACTCCTGGTCCAAACCCCACCCATCCTCCAGGGGCCAATGAAAAGTCACCTCCTACAGGCTGCCCTCAGGCATATCCCTATGGGAAAAGAGGGCTCTCCAAAACCCCACCACAGGGCCACTGCCCCTGGTAGCCCCAGCCCCAGGGGACTAACCAGGTCCACCCCTGGGGTTTTCCCAGCTCACAGAAACAGAAACTGAGGCACGGCAGGCTCCAGGCTCCACGGGCAGAGGAGGTAAGAGCGCAGCAGGGAAGGATGGCATCCAGTTCTTCTCTGGGCAGGACTGGGGCCCCCAGAGAGCGAGACTCTGGGGTCATCATGTGACAAGGTGAGAAAACACTCAACTGGAAGAGCAACCAGCTTCCCCCAACCGAACGTGCTGATCGTCCCAAGAACACTGCAGTGTAGGGAGAAGCACCCTCATTTGTTCAGATGAGGCTCGGAGAGGTAAAGTCACTTGCCTGACACCACACAGCACGTCGGCAGTTAGCACTGGGACTTGAACCCATGTCTGTCTGGCTTCAAAGGCCCTGCTGGTTCCACGGCACCCCTGCTGGCAAGTAGAGAAGGCCTGAGGCAGGTAAAGGAGCCCCAAGGAGGGGCACTGGCCTCTGACCCAGGGCGAGGAAGAGCATCTCTCCCTTGGATATGCAGGGCGATGGGCCAGGACCGGAGGGAGGATGTGGTCAGCTTACCCACCCAGAGGGCTGCACCCCCAGCTGGAAGCCAGGGCGCACATGGGGAACAGGGCAATCACCCCCCTTCCCTAGCTCTCCCAACCTGGGCCTCCCTGCTGAAAGCCGGCACACCTGAAAAACCAGCTCCTGGATAAACACGAGAGACACCAGGCTGGCCCAGTCATAAGACCCCCCTGGAGCCCGCCAGGACCACCTTGGAGCTGGGTGGGCGGGCAGGCAGTGGTCCTGTCTGCTCCAGGGAGCCACCCAGGAGCACCCGAGTATGGGCCTCGCCTGCTCCAGTCCTCCCAGACTTCCCACCAGGTACTGCCCAAGGGTCGGAGTGAGGGGTGCAGGCTTTGAGACCGGGTCAGGGGAGTCAGGGGGGCCGGGGGAGGGGTGCTGGGGGCTGCCGGGCTCACCAAGAATAAATGACTTGTTTACCAAAAACAAAGTTAAAACCCCTCCAATCTCTCAAGACACCCAATGCAGGTCACGTTAGCACCCCAGGAGCTGCCTCTCCTACGGGGCGCACATGCCCTGGGGGGCCGCCAAGGTCCTGTTGGGCCTCCCTTCACTCAGACGCCACCGTTCACGCCGCCCACCCACAACCTTGCAAGGTACTGCTGTCTCCCTTCTCAGATGGGCAAACTGAGGCTCAGCCGACTTGGGAGCTGTCCAACTCATGCAGCGGGCCCGCAGCAGAGCTGGAATCGGTCTGACTAGAAGCTTCCGTGACCAGCCGAAATCTCAGTGATGCCCACAGAAATGTCCAGAACAGCCACCGTCCGTGCAGCACGGACCACATGCAGAGGTAGATGGCAAACGTTTTTATTTAGGACCCTAACAGGTAACGTGGATAAAAGCGGCCCTGCTCTGGCTCCAAGGGGGACACAGGGAACCGGGGGTCTGCATGTCTCCCCCTCCTCCCCGTCGGCAGCACCCCCCTGCCCCGTAGGGCTCTGTGGAGGCCCACCCGCTTGTGTGACCACAGCTGAGTCCCTCACTGGCCCTGTTCTCCCATTTACAGATGACCAAACCCGAGCACAGAGATCAGAAGTCACTTGCCTGAGGTCACACAGCCCCCTTCCATGGGACCCTAAATCACGCTCCTGACTGTTACGCCGGCCTCAGTGTCCTTTCCTACCCACCTCCCCTCCCCGAACAAGGAAAACAGAGAAGTTCTACCCTAAGCTAAAAGGCTGCAGGAGTGGAGACCGGGGACACAGCCAGGGACCCGCAGACTCCAGGGCAGCGGGGCGTCCAGAGATGGGTGAGCACCACCGGGCACATGCAGCTGCCCTCGCCCGCCCCAGCTGTCCTGGCCTCAGAGCATCACTGTGCCAGGAGCCCACCTGCACAGCGGAGGGCTGTGTGGGTGTGAGGGTGGCTGCAGGCAGGTGTAATTTCATCAGGGGCTCGCCGGCCGGATGAGTCACCAGAACCAGAGGATGAAATTCTAGCTCTGCGGACAGAGGTGTGCACCTCTCTCGGCTCACGGTGAGCTCTCAGTGGGGGCGGGGACGGGGCACAGGCAGTGCCTCTGTGAACTTGAGCAAAAGGTACCCCTTCCTCTGGGCTGGTCCCAAGCGGGGCTCTGCAAACCCAGTGTCCCTGACCACAGAGCGGGTGGAGCTATGTGGCATGCCAGACGATGGAACACTCCTCAGCTACCCCAAGGTCGAAGAAGCCACACTCAGGCTGCATTCTGTGTGACTGCATTTATGTGACATTCTGGAAAATGCGAAACTACAGACACGGAAAACACACAGTGGTTAAAAAAAAGAGAGAAAGAGGGGCGCCTGGGTGGCTCAGTCGTTAAGCGTCTGCCTTCGGCTCAGGTCGTGGTCTCAGGGTCCTGGGATCGAGCCCCGCATCGGGCTCCCTGCTCAGCGGGGAGCCTGCTTCTCCCTCTCCCTCTGCTTCTCTCCTGCCACTTGTGCTCATGCTCTCTCTCAAATAAATAAATAACCAAAAAAAAAAAAAAAAAAGAGAGAGAGAGAAAGAAAGAAAAGAAAAAGAAAACACACAGTGGTTGCCAGGGGCTGGGGGAGGGTAAGAGGCTGGCGGCAAATGAGCTTGAGGGAGCTTTCAGAGGTGATGGAATGTTCCATGTCTTGACAGGGGCTGGGCTGCGTGAATGTGTACAATGGTCAAACCCCTTGGAAAGCACACTTATTAAAACTTGAGCTTTTCACTGGATATCCCTCATCCCTTGACAAAACATAGAACAACGTATGGGGTGAGCCCCCCCTACGTGCAGGCCTGGGGCCGGACGCCAGGGCCTGAGACCCCGCAGACCCAGGGCAGGGGGAAGGGGGTGATATCTGTAAGTTTCTTACTGGCTGGTGGACTGACAGACTGATGGACAGATATAGACTCCCCTCTATGGTGGTTCTGCCAGAAGCCAGAAAATGTACCTTGAAACCCGCGCCCCCCACACCCCAATCGGCAAACAGGTCTGGCCCCGTCCAAGCCTCCAGGAGAGAAGCCACCTGAGGGCTATACCTCCAGCTACCCGCCTCCAGCTACAGGCTCAGGCTCTCCATCCCCAACTACACAGCCTTGCTGGGCACCTGCAAGCTGCCCAGGACCCCAAGCCCCTGAGCCAGGACCACTCACCTCTGGCTTCCCACACTGTCTCCACTCTAGGCCTGCACTGGGGTGACCCACATATCCATGCTCTAGAAGCGTCCCCCCGCCCCAATCACAGCACCTGAGGCTCAGGCAGGATGGGGGGTATCCTCTGCATTCCACAGGTGAGCACACAGCCTGGACTTGGGGGCTATCCCGGCTGTAGCCAGTCCACATTCCCGGGGTCTCAGCTCAGCACAGGGGCTGGAGGCTACCTCGGATGGCTGTATGCAGTGGACTCCACGGGGACTGCCCCTCACGCCTGTGACCCAACCCAGCGAACATCCTCCCCTACCAGCCCCCCCAGCCCCCGAGGCTGGATCTCCAAGCCTTGCAGGGGAGGACATCAGACCGACGGCCTCCCAGTGCTCAGGCCTGGCTCTGCACACCTTGACTGCAAATCCTAACTCGGGCGTCTGCTCCGGTGTACCCCATAACTCCCGTTCCCCTCCCCCTCCTGCCACAGTGGCACAGAAATCTCTGAAAACCAGGGCTTCCCAGACTGGGGATCCCTGAGTCCCCCACACCACCCAAGCCTAACAGGGGATCCGGACTAGAGAAAGCCGGACCAAGGAAACTGGATTCAGCGCTACCTGATTCGAACTCACCCAGACCATCCCTGGAGCTTTAGGTTGAGCCTCTCCCCAGTTCCCAACAGTCCCGTCACCCAGAGGTCATAGCTGTAGGGTTGCCAGATAAAATACAAGACCCTAGGGGCGCCTGGGTGGCTCAGTCGTTAAGCGTCTGCCTTCGGCTCAGGTCATGATCCCAGGGTCCTGGGATCGAGCCCCGCGTCCGGCTCCCTGCTCGGCGGGAAGCCTGCTTCTCCTTTTCCCACTCCCCCTGCTTATGTTCCCTCTCTTGCTGTCTCTCTCTGTCAAATAAATAAATAAAATCTTAAAAAAAAAAAAATACAAGACCCCAGTTCAGCTTCAGAGAAACAAACAAGTAAGTCTTTAGTATAAGTTACGTCCTCAATCCTGCATTATCCGTGGCTTATCTGAAATCCAAATTTAACTGGGGAATCCCTATTTTTATTAGCCAGATCTGGCAACCAGAAGCAGGTGGTCCTGAAGGAGGGAGACGGGGGATGCACAAATAGCTCTGGGTTGGCCAGGCCCAGCTCCGGACCAAGAGGAAGGGGTTCAGGAGCAAGAGTTCTGCCTGAGACACCCCCACCAGTCATCCCAAGCCCAGGAAGGGACAAAGTACGGCCTCACTCAGCTCATTCAGCAAATGTAACTCCCCACAAAGTGAACGAGGGCTCAGCCCCCTCGCACCCCCTCCCCCGGGGCTCTGTGCCCCTTGGTTGTCATCAGCCATAACCCCATAGCCCTGAGCCTGAAATGACAGAGCATCTACCCTGGTGCGCATGAGGATCACAGAATCCCAGCCAGACACGCCTGCCAACGAGGGACCCGGGAGCCAAGTGAGGGAGCCGGCTCCCCTCGGGCCCCGCCTGGACACCCCACCACCTACACACAGAAGTCTCCATTGTCACCCTGCAGCAGGATGGGGAGCATCTCATTGCCTTATAACCATTTTCATCTCCTCCAGTTCTCCCACAGAAAACAATCCTTCCACCGCTCCGCCCCCGCTTAGGAGTTCCTGCTGGGATTTCCCTTGCAGTCGCCCCAAGGGTCCACGTCTCCTGGGCCCCACACCCTCCCAGAAGGTTCCAAGTCCCTGGCCCCGAGTCCCGCTCCGCTCCCCAGTGTTTGTGAATTAACCCTGCCGTCCCTCCGCAGGCCCACAGAGCTGGGCACACTTTCCTGCTTGTCCCACAGAACCCGGCTGTGAGCCGTCACAGAGAAACCCCCAAACGGCGAAGAGTCGGAGGACTGAGAGAAGCAGGACAGAGGACATCCAGGGAGCAGAGCCCCAGGCTCGGGTGTGAGGGGAAGACAGCTGCAGTAATGGGAGGATGGGGAGCAGGAAGCTCAGGGGAAGACCCTGGGATTCTCCCCATTGTGTGGGGGCCCTTCCCCAGAGATGGGGATTCAGGAATAAGGGGAGGAGCTGCTTAGCAATGTGGACCACTTCATTCGTTCCCTCAAGTAGCCATTCGACGAGCATTCGGGTACCAGCCCCGGGGCACCAGGGAATCCAAAGCAAGCCTCGGTCCCTGCCCTGTCCCTAGTGCACTTGGGGAGACAGATGTGGAACTTTTGAGTGAGATCAACACTGGGACAGACGAAGGACAGGACATCATGGGGGTACACCTTGGCCGGCCCTGGGATTCCAGCCCGAGGACACGACAGCCGGTGGAGTCTTCAAAGAGAGGAGACGAGAGGGACAAGTCCTGCCACCCTTACCCCTCATGCTAGCCAGGTCGGGCCATCGGAGGAAGTCTCCCACCCCCTCGGGGGAAAGATGGAAAGAACCTTCCAGGGAAAAGGAACAGCCCATGCAAAGGCCATTCAGGAAAACTGCGGCATTCAACGAGCCAGAGCCAGTTGAGGAGGCCGTGGGTGGACAGAGGACAGCCGGCGCAGATGAACCCGAACCCAAACCCAGAACGGGGAGGGCCGAGGAGACGCGGCCTGTGCCTCCAAGGTCCCACTGAGGATGCGAACGCCCCGAGGCGTCACCCACCACATCACCCTGAGATCCTCATCTGGGGTTTCTGACAAGCCGGCTGCCACCCAACTGTGCAGGCCCTGGCTGCTGGAGACAGGCTTCTGGAACAACTGCCTCCGAGACCCCTATCATTATGTCTGCCTTGCCGACTAGTTCCAAGCACCGACCGCTGCGTTGGAAGGCTAGCCTGGCTCTGGGAGACTGCCTCCAAAGAAGAGATAAAAAGTATTTGTGATTAACACGCTGCACGTAAATGACCCTTCCTCCAGCACCTAGAGAACAGTGCCCTTAAGTAGGTCAAGCATGACCCTCCAACGCTGTCTTCGAGACCCAGTTTTGCAACCTTCGGCCCCAGGTCTCCCACATTTTAAATGTGTGGGCAGCGAGTGGCCGCAGAGTTCCCACCTTTGCTTGGTTCCTCTGCTGGGGTGCTCTGGGACCCTCTGAGTCAGAGCCTCAACTTTCTAGGTCACTCATGGAGTAGGCTACGGAATGGGGTGTGGTCTTAAGCCTCTCGCATCCCCAAAGCAGGTCGGGGATTCCGACATCCTGTCACCTTGGAGCCAGGTCTGTCCCTTGGTCCAGCGCTCCCTGTTCAGAAGAGGTGAGAGGCTATCTCGCAGCCTCCTGGGCTCCTTCCCGCCGTGGGTGGCTCGTGATGGGCACCGGACCACCCCCATCGCTGCCACCCCTGCGCCCAGACCTTCCCCACCAACAGCCACCAGCCTCCCAGTCACGGCCACCTCTTGCCCCGAATAAACCATCAATGCCCGTGCCCTTTCCCTTTGGGAATGACGCTGCTGAAATAAATGGCTGCTTGGAAAGGCACCTCCCAAGCCCCGAAGACCCGGGCAGTGCCGAGGAGCAAACAGTCCCAGGCACGGGGCAACCAAATCCCGCCAGAGGAGGTCAGAGCGGCTTCTGGCCGCCCCTTCCTCCCACTGGGCGCAAACGCCCACTCCTCTAACTGTCCTCGCCTACCGCTCACTCCAGCTCCTGGGCCCAGGGCAGGCCCACGCCCCGTATCACCAGTACCACACTCCATCCAAGGCCGGCGCTTCCCCCTGCGGGCCTGGCATGGAGAGCCCCTCACTTGGGCTGCGACGGGGACACAGGAGCCTCCCACCCCAGCTCTGGTCCTGGGGGGCTGGGTCACATGGCCAGACGTCCAGGGCTCCAGCACCGCCAGGAGGGCAGAACTCTCAGCTGCAAGCTTCCCCCCTCTGCCCTGGGCCCAGGCCAGGGCATCGTCCCTCTCCCTGGTCACAGGCCGGGGCTGGAGCCCAGGAGAGGCATCAAGCCCATCATTTCCAGGGACTCAGGAGGGGGGGGTGGGCATCAAGCACCCTGGGGCGCTCCACAGGCCTCCCTGCCCATGTGCAGGAACTCAGAGACCACCCACATGCGCGGCACCCCCAACTTGCTCTCCCGGAAGCTTGGTGGCCCCCACTGCCAACCTCTGAGACTCTTCCCCGCCCTCCTCCAGAGGTTCAGCTGCCACCACTCAGGCCGGCCCCCTCCCGGGGTACCCCGACAGGAACCACTGTGCCGGGGCAGTCCTGGCTGTGTTGGACTCAGCCTGCGAGTGAGGGGCACGGGCCAGGAGATGGCCCAGCCCGAAGAAGGCAGAGGTGGGGGGGGCGGGGACCCGCGGCCTTCCCAGCCCCCTCTGCTCCCACACTGGCGCCCGCCGCCGCGGGCAGCACGACTGACCTCATTCGCCAACTGCAGCAGCCTGCGGGCGCCCGTCGCCCGCCCCGGGGCGCCCCCCACCTCCGCGAGGGCCGGGGGTGACAGCTCCCGGCTCCCCCCCCCTCCCGGCAGGTGGGGGCGGCCGGCCCTCCCTCCGCCGCCCCCCCCGGCCCGAATTATAATCCCAGTCACGTGCCTCCCCAGGCACCCAAAAGCCGGACCCAGATTCTGGAACACCTTGAGGGGGAGGGGCGGGGGCCACGGGGGTGGGAGGAGAAGGGGAGAAGGGCCTCGGCGCCCGCCCCCCGCAAAAGTTTCTCCTACCTTGGAGGATCCCCAAGCGCTCCTGCCAGCGTCGCCCCGGCCCCGGCCCGCGGCCAGGACTCAGCCTCCTGCCGCCGCCTCCTTAATTAATCCGGGAGAATGGGGGAAGGCGCGGCGGAGGGAGGCGCGGCGCGGCGCGGCGCGACGGGGGGG